>NC_006681.1:82500-85000 GCF_000091045.1 Cryptococcus deneoformans JEC21
GCGATTCATGGTGGAGCTTGGGGATAGAGGGGGGCCGGTGTGTCAGGTTTGGAGGCGCAACGGCTCCAGGCGAAGAGCGGGGGAAAGTGGCTTGGGCCTGGAGAGTAGCAGAAGCAGTGGATAACCCCATGTGCTGGATCGGCACAGGCGCTTGAGGTTGAGGCTGATGCATCTGCGTCGCCAAAGGTTGAGCAATCTGAGGTGCTTGAGGGATTCCGAAACCAGGAGGAGGAGGAGGGCCTTGGGAAGCAACGGAACCTTGCTGACCTTCATCACCCCCTACCCAACCCATACCTGGGCCTGTGCCAGCGCCACTACCAGCTCTCCTTGCGCGACCTTGCTGGCTTTCTTCACGAGTCATAGTCCAAATACTATTCCCCTGAGGTCCCATGAAGAGAGAAGGTACCTGGCCGGGATTCTTGGCTTGTCCAGAATGCTGTACAGGCCGTACAGATTGCGGAACAGGGGCTGGGCCGAGTATAGGCAGGCCGGGGGGCATTTGCGTATTATGGGGAGAAGGAATACCAGCACTAGGTCCGCTCATGTTTCTGTTCATGCCGGGAAATCCAGTCTGAGTATAAGACGGGGACTGATGGGCATACGGTGAAGAAGCTACAAGAGCAGGCGAATTGTTGCCCGACGAGTGCGCCAGGGGCGGGGTAGACTGTAGGAGATCTTGTAAAAGATCCATGGCTGTTTGGCTTTGCTGATGTTGAAGGCGGTGCTTGGGAGGAGGGACCATTGGGGCCGGGAGCTGAGCAGGAATGGTTTGGACCTGCTGGTATACGCTGGTATCCACCGCATTCTCCCTTCCACGGCTCCACACAATAACCTCCTCGTCATCCTCGTCTTCCTCACCAACACTCTCAACGCCAAGACTTGCACGCATAGCGAGGTTGACCGGATCATCCTCAGTGTTGGTCGAGATTGACTGCAGATCATGTTCCCTTTCATGTTCTTCCACCCGCGGCACGTTTGGTAACTCTGTTGCTTCGGGGATGGCAAAGGTTCCGGTGGTAAAGGTATGAAGAGGATCAGTAAACCCCAAACTCTGACCGATCAACAACCCGTCCACTTGTATATCCCCCAACCTCATCAGATGCTCCTCATTCGGGTGTACCTCCCTCCCCTCTTGTCCACCATCCACATCTCCCTCTGCATCCGCTGAATCCGTCGCCGAGGTCGCACCAGCTGCAAAAGAGTCCATATCAGCTGTCTTGCCCTTTTGGAGAGGCGCGAATCCTCGCATATCAATATCTTCTTCCAGAGGCCTCGTGATCGATGGAAGACGTTCAAGAATGAAGAGTCTGGAAGAGGATTGGAAAAAGGCGTTGTAAGTGTTCCAGAAAGAGGATATCGCCGCCCTGAGCTCCGGCGAAGAGACTTGATCGTTGCTTGATGGCGATGCGAGACCAGAGAGGTAGGTAGTGTTTAGCTTGAGCCATTTGGAGATGATACGCAGGGAAGGAAGGATACGTCGCAAGACGGCGGAAATCAGTTGCGGCATCTCATCCGTTTCCAGTTCTTCTTCATCTTCATCATCCAACAATGCACTATCTTCCAAACCTCTTCGCAAGCTCGCTCTAGCCTCGTCGATCTCTTCGCGCGCGATTTCCAGATAGATCTTCCATACTCCTAACGCGACCTCGAGCGTCTTGCCTTCGGCTTCGAAGGAACGTTTGAGTAAATTTGGGTCTTGCTCCAGGCCAGAGGTGGAGCGGGCGCGGAAGTGAGAGCCGAGGAGGATGGAAGTGAGCTGAACAATAGACTCGGTGGGGAGCCGTCGTTCAGATAAAAAATCTTTCAGCGAAGTGAGGAGAGGTGGGAGAATAGTCGGGATGTATGTGAATCTGTAATCTTGTCAACATGTGTCCAACGAAACGGAAACAGGCGGCTCACCCAGCTTTAAGATAGAGGATTGCCATGAGCACAACCATCTCCTCTTTCCACTTTTCCACACCATCTCCCACTTCACCACCTTCTTCGCCGTCACCGTCTTTTCTCTTTGCTCGCCACTTGTCAAAGATTCTACCGAAGAATCTCTGCAAGATTCCGTCGGCGCCTTGGAAAGCATTCTTGACTGCGAGAGCACGATAGTAGTAGTACGTGGTGGAATAGTCGTTGTGGACGTATGTCGAGATGACTGCGAGCTGATTCCATGCCGCACCTTTTATACATTGTCAGTTCATGAACCAAGTTGTAAAGAGGAAGCAACAAACCATCGTCAGGCATCAAGCGCCAAGCTGCCAAGTAATACTTCTCAGCGACTTCAAATTTATCCGCTTGCCTCTCTCGCTCCTGCGCATGGCGGTTATTGTTGACAGGCTGTTTGTATTGCTTCTTGTACCGTTCCAAGTCACCTAGGCAGATCAGGCCCTTGTAGAGTAAGGGAATCTTGTCCTTCTTCTCTTGCAACGAGGCAAATCGCGCGGCGTATGACGACGATTCATCTTCGCCGCTGTCATTAGTGGGCATGTACTCTGTTGGGAGCTTGACGGCC
>NC_006681.1:90000-185000 GCF_000091045.1 Cryptococcus deneoformans JEC21
TTCTTGCTGCGGATTACATCCAACTTGCCTCGTTCAGGATATGCTCCATTGCTCTCTCCCGACCCATTGCCGACTTGGCCTGTGCTCTTATGCAAAACTCTTGTTCCCTGTACATCCGTTAATACAACTTTATTTTCCCTGTCAGAAACGAGATTTACCTAATGTTTGCCAACGTAGGAGGCTGCCACGGTAGCTTGTGCTCGGCATTGACCATGTGCGCGTTGGCAACCATCATTGGAGAACCACCAATGGGCGATGAAGATGATGGCACCTGCGTTTCATCCTCTTTCAAACCGCCAAAAGATAAGCATTAGCAACGGTAACATATTTCCTCAGTGAAAAAAACGTACCGACGCTGATGAGGTGCTTTTGAACTTCACATATAAATTGCCAAGTATCCTCGCATCCATCGGCGTCCTGAAAGGAAAGAGCAATATCAAGTTTCGATTCTGGATCCGTCCAAACTATCAGAGTATCTACCAGATAGATTGTCAGACTCGGAACGCGTACTTGCAGGAAACAAACCTTGTTGTTTGCCGTAGATATCATCCCTTTCAACATTGGAATTCAACAAGATATCTTTGGTCAAGAATCCTCCAGGCTCATCTTCATTCTCCTGAACTTGAGGTGATTCAGCCTCCACTAAAATGACTGCATGGCCATCCGCATTGATCATCCCACGACAAATGCCTGTCCCTCGGTCGAACCATGACTCGTCACGAAGCTCGTACACCTGAATTGGAACGCCACGAACATCAGTTATTATGCAAGACACAGAATGGCCAGCGTTGTTATACGAGTAAGTAGAGACAGAAGAATACATACCTTAACGCGTTTCCGCTCTCTCTCCGTCCGATACCTCAAGTTCTCGTATTCCATCTCCCCCGTAAGGTCTTCAACGTCAACCTCTGGCTGTGAATCAAGAATGATTTGGTCTCCCATTCCTTCCGATTCTCCTTCTGGAACCTCTTCTACCAATTCAGGTGCTTCTGCTTGCATGTCCCCTGCTGATGCGCCGGGTAGGGGAGCGTGAGAGGTACTAGGGGATGGGGAAGCGGATGGGTCGGGCAGGAGGGTGGATCCGGAGTGCGTATAGCTGTGTGGGGAGTCGAGGTGTATATCTGAAGATGAAACTGTGGGATGTAGGGCTGTCATAGCCATACTACGATCCCTGGGTATATAGAGTCGAGTCGCAGTGGAAGAGAACGGGTTATGCAGTTGCCGCTGGTTATGTTATTTGTTGTTGTGGGTGGAGTGTGTTACGTAATTCCCCTCAACTCTTGACTTTGAATTTGTATTGAGGAGTCTAGTTATTACGGAGTGTGCATCTCTCTCGTTTGCTCTAATCGCTGCTTCCGATGTCCTCACAACCACCAAAGCGACCACGCTCCTCAGACGTACAGCTCCCAAGCCCAAAAAGATCACGCATAGTACCATATACACGTCCAAAGCAGTCCACAAATCAAGGCTTCCTCAGCAGGACTTTCGGGGTCATGTCAAACTTGTTGGGTTGGGGAACACGTAAGTATTCACCCACTAAGCATGCAGCTCGACCTGACAATCACAGCACGAGAACAAGAATCAAATTCCAGCGATGACGGACAATCCTCTTCTCATTCACGCGCCTCTTCTCCAGACCCGTTAGATTCAATACCAAGAGGTTCCTCCCACGATCCACCATCACCACCTCCTCCAGCGGAAACCCGCCGTCCCCCTATACGGCCTAACCGGGATGCTTATTCTTCCCAAGCATCGCCATTTACTTGGTCGGCAACGATAGATGGTCAGAGACGGCCTTTATGGGTGGATAGGGATACGGACACGGAAGACAGAGCGAGTCAGAGAGTGATTTCCATGTTCTCAGGGAACGTAGGTGCTTTAAATCGGAGGAGAACGCTTAGAAAAGGTGGGTATGAAAGGATTCGTTGGTGGATAAAGGTACTGACAATGGATGGAAAGTCGATGATAGGCTAGCGGGTATACGGACGGTTCTGCGCAACGATCAAGCCACCAAGTCATTTGACGAAGTTGTACAATCAAAACCGCAGCAAGAGGTTTACAAACCTAAACAAAAACGGGAAATAGGCGTCAAAGCCCAAGAGCAAGCCTCCAAGTCGTGCGTCCAAACCCGCCACCTCCCCGCAAAGCTAATAACCTACCGTATAGATCCAGTTTTGAATTCGTCTCCATTCTCAAGAACCTCAAAGCACTGCAGCTCGCCAAAGAAAAGGCCCTCAAACCTTCCGTGCCATCCAAACTGTCTCCTCAACAAGAATCCAAAGTTGACGCACACCTTCGAAATCCCAAATTCAAAGTCACTCTCAACGTCTCTGAAGTGGAAGCTGGAAGTCTCAGGAGGCTCAAGCCTAGTACGTGGTTGGATGATGAGGTGATGAACGCGTACTGCGATTTGATGTGTAGTCGGTTCAAGGATGGGAAGGCGGGGAGAAAAGTTCATTCTTTGAATTCCTTTTTCTATGGCAAGCTTGTGGATCAGGGGTACGCCGCTGGACGGTTGAAGCGATGGACTAAAAAAGTGAGCTTGTGCCCTATGCTCGTCCTGTCCATCCCGCTAATCCTGGCACGCTATTTCAAGATCGATATCTTCTCGCTCGATGTTCTCATCTTCCCTATCAACCAAGGTAACATGCACTGGACCGCATGTGCCATTAATTTTGCCAAGAAACGGATAGAGTACTACGACTCGATGGGAGATTATGGGAATGCGAGGAAACAAGTGTTTAGAAAAGTGAGAGGATATGTGGAGGCTGAACACAAGGAAAAGAAAGGAAGGGCAATGGATTGGGAAGGATGGCATGATTACTTCAACAAGGTGTGTATCGCCAAATCTTACCAATCTCATGCGCCATCAGACTCATGTTTTTTTCTTTTCTTTCTTTCTTTCTTTTAGAACACACCACAACAGAATAACGGTTCAGACTGTGGCGTCTTTTCATGCCAAACATTAGAGATGATCACTCGCGGTCGGGATATTGTCACCCAGGGTTTCGAGTTTACTGCGAAGGACATGCCGTTCATGAGGAGAATGATGATTTATGAGATTGGGGAAGGCAAATTAGAGAAGAGGACCTGGGGTTCGCCTGCGTTATAGGTTGAAGACCGTGGTGTTCAAAGGGTGTCAGTTTCACAATTAGGTGTCTGGAAAATGTGTATTATCCCTAGGGACCTGTATTTGTATGACTTATTATGGACTTCTTTAATCGCACGACAGTCCAACTGTGTTGATTGTAAAGCTCCATTTTTTTGCTCTTCAAAAGGTCACCTTTAGCCAGACACTCAAGAGGAGACTTACGTGCGACTGATGTATGCTCTGCTAAGCCCTTCACTTGTGCATGGACTCCATGTCCCATTCGCCCCATCTAGTATGGGATAGTAGGGCATATCGCGTCAGTCATCAGACACGATCTTCTTACACTACCTTCTTACTCTTTCCTACACAGTCTCAAGATCCATCAGCTGCTCATAACAAAATCAATTAGCATGTCCCAGGAAAGCCAGAACTTTGACCATTGCTCTGTAATAACACAGTCTCACCATCAGCTTCATGAACACCTAGACGAGAAAAAAAAACACCGGCATCGAAAGTTTTTGGTCTAGACAGAATCTTACTCTGGGCTGGGTGTTAATCCACTATTACGTTAGGACGAAGGATGATCCAAGGTGAAAATGGCGCTCTACAGCTTGGCCACCTCAAGTTGCTGAAGCACTGATCATCGTCATCCGCTCACCATAAACCTTGCTTATCATTGCTGCCTCTTAATCCGGGGCCCTGAACAACACATGGACATTCCATTCGTAAGTTTCTCACTATACGCGAGTGTAAGCGGGTGTGGAGGCTTATTGGTAGAGGCGTTAGGAGAGCAGAAGTCTTCGTTCAAGAAGATTGAGAGTTTAGAGAGAAATAGATGGCATGTTGGTCATCAAGTCTAACTACTCGGTCTTATGTACCTTTTTTCCTTCCCCGTCCGTCCAGCGGACTCGTACTACGGACAAGACTAATCTACATACATGTGTACGTACGACGGACTCAGTCCGCCATCCTGGTCTCCTGCCTCCTCATCCTTCTTCATCCGTCCATCCCATATCCTTACAGCGAGGTCAGTCGCGAAAAGTAAACTCTTGTTAGGAGCAACAACACCTTTGATATCAGTAATAGGAAGGGTTACCAGCTGGCGGAGGTCTGCTAAAGATGGTCAGGAGGTAGGTGCGGAGGCTATAGGTACGCGGCGGTCATACGAGAATTCATCTTCTCGCAATCCAGTATGCATCATTTGATATGATAACAAAGCCTCGTCTCATCTTCTCACTCACCGCAAGTTGACTCAACCTTTAAGCGTAACAGACGCCTTGACCTCATGTTCCGCGAAGCATCGCCGAGATCTCATCTCCCGTCGCAGATCCCCGAATGGCGGATCTGTGAGGACTGTGACACTCACCGGTCACATCCTAGCCTGTCACTTGTAACAACTATCCGCTATATTATTATACATGCTTACCTTACGGCCGAACACAGACCGTCTGTCGTTTGCTTTTCCCGTTACTTTCGGCGACACGGCGATCAGGAATCAGCAAGAAGGTAAAGACGTCATAAGATGATGATGGTAACCTGCAGCGCGCTGATAGTATTAATTATGATGAGATAAGATTCAGTGTTGCCCACCGCTTTCCCTGTTCAACAATTATTATTGTTCTTTTTTATCGTCATTAGCTTCGGCCATTGCGTCGACATGTATTGACCGAGGTACCAAATTCGTTATCAAAGAAGACGAGGTGGTCCATAATAAGGGACAAAAAGAAGACGGAAGCCCGCGGAGGCCCAGTTGGGCCCCAGACCTGAGTAGTCGCCGACCATATTGGCGCTTCTTGGCATTCTGTCTTCGGCGCACTCGGCAACCGTTCATTGTTGGCGAACTAGAGGCTGTTCCTGCGATCATGTCTGTGCGCTATGATGCTAATGTGGGGTGCGCCCTTTGGCCATTACGCAATCAGCAGCATCCCCGGCAGAAGCGCTGAGGGCGAGGAACGGCGAAGCGGCGAAGGATGCCAAGAATAAAGTTCAGGGCTGATGCCTTTATTTCCCAAACGGACGCTGCGGATATGTCCGATTGCAGATGTTGTTGTGGTTTGTGGGAGATGGTTATAAAAAGGCGCCAAAGCAGCCAGATCTCCGTCTCCGATCTCCATCTCTGTTGCCACTTTGCTACTTAACATCGCCGCTCGAACACCAATGTCTGCCCCAGCCCCCGACCACAACAAGCCATCCATGGACGGCACAACGATCAACTTCAACAACAGCGCCAAGGGCCACAACGAACCGCTTCCCGTGGCCGAGGAGAACAACGAGCTCGACCGCTATGTCACAGACGACTTGCCCAGGCAGCCGAGGATGGCTGCCAAGCCCCAAATTCCAGACGCTATCATGGTAAATTTAGCTTGCTCTGCTGGCACTCCACGGGAGATGCTAATCACAGCCGATCTAATGTAGGCCGTTCAGCCCTTGAGGAAGAACGAGATGCAACCCTCTTATGCTCAAGACCTTGGTACCGGCACTATTGATGTAAGCTTCTCACATCTCGCGCGTTCTACGCCATACTCACCACGCTCACAGCACGGATGCTATGGCTCCATGATGAACGTGCTTGGTGAATGCATCGGTGCTTTGGGTATGATCCCTTGCTGCCCTTGCCCCAACCCGTTCAACAACATCTCTCAGGGTGCCGTCGGTTTGGTCTCCCGGTTTGGTCAGTTCTACAAGGTGAGTTACGTCCCATTGTAACCAGTCCAATGCTTATTTCGGCTGCAGTCTGTCGATCCAGGTTTGGTCAAGGTCAATGTCTGCACTGAGGATGTCAGAGTTGTTGGTGAGTAAACCAGTTTAGGGCTAGTTTGAGGCAGAAGTGATGGCAAGCTGACAACTCTTTCAGATGTTAAGATCCAACTCACTTCCGTTCCCCGTCAGACCGTCCAAACTAAAGACAATGTTTCTGTTGAAGTTGACAGCGTAATCTGCTGGCACGGTAAGTTGGGTCTCGATCGCCCAATATCATCGCTGCTTGACGTGTAAACTGACCTGGTTGCTGTAGTCATCTCCCCTTACCGAGCCGCATTTGGAATCAACGACGTGAGGTCTGCTTTGGTGGAGCGTGCCCGTAAGTGAAATGCGAGGAAATTGAATTGTATCTGACTTTCTCATGCAGAAACTACCCTTCGTCAGGTAGTCGGTGGAAGAGTATGTTTTTATATATTCTGTTATTTTATTTGCCAGTCAATCGGCGCTGACGTCCTGTTTTAGGTCCTTCAAAGTGTAATCTCCGACCGGGAGGGTCTTGCTCATGAAGTTGCCGAGATCGTAGGTATTCTCCTCCCGTAACCTCGTTCAGATGCTCATTTCTTATTCAGATCGAAGCTACCGCCGAGAAGTGGGGTGTCGCCATCGAATCTATCCTTCTCAAGGACATCAATTTCTCCGTCGAATTGCAGCAATCTCTTTCTAGTGCTGCCACTCAGAAGAGGATTGGTGAATCCAAGGTTATCGCTGCCAGAGCCGAGGTTGATGCCGCCAAGTTGATGAGGCAAGCTGCCGACGTGAGTACCCGAAGCTGTGGTAAACATCGCTGACTTGTGATTCAATAGATTCTTGCATCGCCAGCTGCTATGCAGATCCGTCAACTCGAAGCTCTCCAGAACATGGCTCGATCATCTGGCAGCAAGGTTGTCTTTGGTATGTTATTCTGATCTCGTCTCATGATATTTGCAATTGCTGATGTCTTTCGATAGTCCCTATGAACCTCGGAACAATGGGTGCAGCCGGTATGAACGACGTTGCACACCAAATCGCCGCCTCTGGTCACGACGAGCATGCAGATCATGGGCCAAGTACTGCAACCAACGCTGGTATTATCAGCTCTATGGCCAACGTCTAACCCATGGGAAGAAGAGAATCTGACTAATATCATCTAATGGGATCAACTGTGGATATAATTCGAGCTTTGCCGTTTTGTCAAGCTCAAAAGTGTATTATATAGGCACGTAAGAGTAAAATAGTGACATGAATGTATTTAATGCAGAATCTGCGACTATTCTGCTCTGCTCTTGGCAATGATTAGAAGACAAACGTTTAAACGTGAATAGAGTACGTAGCAGAAGGCAGATGAGAGAAGGAATGCGGAAATCATGGTTTACGTAAATGGCGGCATAGCTCAGTTGGGAGAGCGCACGACTGAAGTTCATCGAGAATCAAATCGTGCGGTCCCTGGTTCGATCCCGGGTGGCGCCAACATTTTTGTCTTTTTCGACTTCCTTTCAAATTCTGAGAAGACAAACCATCACAAACGAAAAGGGGTGTAAGGCTGCATGCCGTATAATCTTGAGGAAAGAAGGACTATACACACTGCCTTGGCCCTTGAATTTATGTTTAGCCGCTTTCATGGATTGAAAGCAGATTTTGTCCGATTGCTCCACAAATGAGCTGGCATCCCGTAAAGCTAGAAACCGATTTTCATTTTTCTTGAACAGTGGCCACAGGTATAAAAGAAACATGTCAGGTACAGATGTAGTATGCGGATACATGGCCCAAAAATGCTAATAAAGATGTCGTACAATTTACTTGCGCTTCCTGGCAAGCTCCTTCTCAAACCTAGCCTTTTTGGCCTTGCCGCTCGTAGAGCCAGTGCCGCTGACCCTCTTCTTCCCTCGCTCCAAAGCATCTCCCCTCTGGCCAAACTTGCCCGAAACACCATCCCAGACTCCCTTGTCTCCTCTGTCTCCGAGCACCCCTTCCAATTCTGCCTCCAAACCATTTCTTCCTCTTCTACCTCTGCTTGGCCCAACACCGAAGCCCATTGCCAAAGCAGCCTCATCATCTCTTCTTCTCTTGGCTTCCCTCTTGCTGGTTACCAATCGAGTCATGTTCTCTTCTTCGAATTCGTCGATCCTCTTCAACTCTGCAGCACGCTTAGCGCTGACAGAGTTGGAATACTTGGCAGCAGCAGACGTGACCGGACGAACGGAGAGACCAGAGGTAGATTCAAGTAAGGGCGCAGAGTCCATGGTGGCGGCGAACTCGGACAGGAGTGCGGGAGCACGGCGTTCTCTTTCGCGGCCCTGGGGAGCAGCTTCGGAATAGGGGACAGCAGCGACACGCGGGGGACGGTAGACTCCGGATTTCTCGTCGTCTGAACCAGTAGGGGATCCGCCGCGGGCGGCCTTGGGAGATGTCCGGGAGGTAATAGCAGATGGATTGGGTCGGAATGATAATGGATCTGTAGATGGGCAAGTTAATTTTTTTTAATTTTTTTGCTCTTGCACAGACAATTAGACAAACTCACCTTCTTCAACGTCTTCGACAACATCCTTGCCCCTCTTATCTTCAGCCTCGGCAAGCCCGATCAACTTCTTAATCTGGTACTCCAACTTGTTCTCCAGCCCTCTCACTTTGTCCATAACTTCTTGGTTCATTACCAACTCTCCCGCGATCTCATTCAACACATTATCATCTGTGAGTTCCGGTCGTGAACGGGGGTTCGGAAAAGGGATGGAAAGGGCTGTGGAAGTGGATGGATCGGGAGCAGCCTCTGTTGAGGATGTCAACCGTAAAGCAAGCAGGATAACGAGTTGGTGAAGGGATGACAAGAGGAGGTGAGGGCGGAGATTGAGAAGGGAAAGACCATTGGCAAAATCAAGATCCTCCTCTTTGTTTTGGACTCTAAAGAAGCTTATCAGCTGTCTTGCAGCATAGACTTAAAAGCGAGACAAGCTCACTTGTTTAATAATGGAACAGAAGAAGAAGTAGTTGCATCAACAGCTGTCTGAATAGTCCCAAATAATTTCAGAACCTCATCCGTAGAAAGAATAACCTCGGCGTCACTGTCCATCGTGCTATATATTTTCCGTGACGACCTATTGACAGCATGTCAGCGTTTGTCCCAAGTTGATCACTGTGATAAAGTGGATGGCAATGGAGAATCCTCAGTCGCGAGTTTTCTAGGCTCGCTCCACCCTCCTAAGGTGGAATAGGCGTGTAATCTGTACACCTCTCTTTTGGAGGTGCTCAGTGCCCAGTGCGGTAGCATCATCGGATCCTCCATATGCTTGTACAGGCGAAAGAAAGACTTACGTGGCTGATGTGGTTTTCACGGTTTGTGGATGTGAAGAAGAGAAAAAAGACGAAAGAAAAAGGAAATGGCTGAAAAATTGTTGCAGGGAATTTGATGTGAAAAAGTGGTGACATCAACGTATGTTCTGCCGGCTGCCGAAGAGCCGCGCATAGCAGCGAGGACATTCAACTTATTCGTACATTTCCATTTAGCATCTACACATCTACCTCTTCAAGCGAATATGTCGCCATAATGTCTGTCGCGCATATAGCAGACAGCAAAGGCGTCCAGGGACCCGCAAAATGGTCGGCTGTCAAGAACGCAGTGCAGTTCTCTGCTGCTGCCAAGGATAAGAACAGAAGAAACCAAACAGACACCTTGCCAGTGTCGACCACGTCTACCTCGGTTTCTGCGGCCTTTGCTAGATCTTTGGTGCTTTTTACCGGTAAGTTAATAGATGAGGTATGCTGAAAGTGTCCTGATCCGGATATATAGGCTTTCTATTTAAACGGCCGTCAAAACTGTTCAGACCAAACAGAGGTACTGCCGTTGCACTGACGTACTAATTGGCTTTGCTGACTCAAGGAATTATAGTGGATACCTGGTTGGGTCTAAGGCAATTAGCTCTGTCAACTGAACAAACTATATCCCCAGCTTTCATCAGATCCCTTCTTAGACAAAAAGCTGGTATAATTGCGGTGACCCTGACGATCCTTCCTCCAATGCTGGTTAACGCAACGCTAGGCTTCCTGCTATTCACGTCCCATTCCCTCTTCACTCTGGGGCTCTCTCGGTTATCATTCTTCCAGAGAAAGATCGAAATGGAAGATGGGACGGAAGTCGACGAGGAAGAAGATATCAATCTGGAAACATTGATCAGGGGTCCTTCAATCATTCCAAATCATCCGACGATTTTGTCTGCGATTGCTGGGGCGGGCGCAGGACTCGTGCAGGGTGCTGCCTTTACGCCAGTAGAGAATGTTGTACGGTAAGCAAACCATGATCGTTCCATGTCTGCCATGCTCATTCATTGCAGTTTCCTTCACCAATCTGCCACATCTTGGGCTACACTTCTCGCCCGTCTTGTCCATTTGCCCGTACCCGAAGTACCCAATGCATTCGAAGGGAAACAACCGGCAACGCCTATGCAAGCCATCAAAAACTTGTTTGCAAGTGAAACTTGGAGGAAGAATAGGAATTGGTGGACTGGATGGCGATGGGTGGTGGCTCGTGACGCGTGAGAGGGCCTTTCAACTCATTTGTAAACGAAGCTGATAGTTTCGTGGGTAGACTGAGCTATAGCTGTTTCTTTGCCGCCTTTGATGTTACGCGCCGCGTGGCTCTACGAGTAAAAGCCCTGTTTGGGGGTAATATTGAGCATGGTTGGGAAAACATATTTATTATCGAATTCCCAGACGATCATCCGCAAAGTGCATCCCCATCAATCTCCAACTCTCCTGCCAAATACCGCCCGGATTCCGATCAGCCCCAAGCGCCCACTATTGCCCGTGTCGCGCAAGCAACAACCATCGTCACTGGGGGCATTATTGCGAGCTATCTCGCACAGATGGCTGGGAGGCCGCTTAGGACTTGTCAAAGGATCATGATGCTTGACGAAAGGGAGAGGATGCGTGCCGAAAAAGCACAAGGACGAGCTCAAGCTGGCGGAGCAGGAAGCGTTTCGAGCTCAAATAGCAGCAATACTTTGAGACGGGGCAAACCTCATCCAATACTTGAAGTTCTCCGAACTAAGGGTATCCGCCCCTTCATTCATTCAGAAGGACTGTTGCAGTCAGCACCGATGAAAGAGGCTTTTCAGCAAGAGGGCAGGCTGGTGAGGACGATGAAAAGTGTCGGATGGAAGATGGCCGCCATGGGTCCGTGGGGTTTTGGATTCCTAGTGTGGGCTTGGGTTGGTGGAGAAGTATGAGATCATCAATTGCTACAAATCAACATTGCAAAACGATACCCTGCAGAATTATACCATGCACTGAATGCTCGCATTTACGATTCTACTACTTACTTATTTCTATTAACCGCTTAGCATCTCTTGTTCTATCTGACCATGGAAGGCAGCCTCCGCTTCCAACACTTGCTCTCCGAATTCTCTAGGAACACCACATTTGGCCAAAACGCCCATAAGGCCGCCTTGGGACTCGGTAGCTTGCATGAGCGCTGCCTCCTGTTCGGGGGAGCGAACAAGCATCATACCGGCGTAACCGAGGGAGTTGAGCTCAAGAGGCGGGTGGGGTGAAGGAAGAGGATAGGAAGGGAGGGTACGGGGGATAAGGTGGAGGTGTTCACTGTGTAATGTTAGTGTACAATTTAATAGAAGAGTAAACTACTCACAGGGTCATCAAGATGTTCCATCCACCGTCCTTGTCCCCACCACCTCTGCGAGCAGCGTCAAACGCCATATCCAAGAGTCTCATCAACGCAGGAGCGAGGAAATCAATAAGTTGTTCTGTCGATTCGGAAGTGGGAGGTACGGGCATTTGAGCAGAAGGAGGCAAGGGGTGGACGATGTGAAGGTAAGGGAGGTTCGGCAGGATTACAGGTTTGTCTACGAGCATAAGATATCAGTATTGCACATGCGCAGAAAGATTGTTTAATAGATCTCACCAAGTCTGTCAAATTGCACCTCCTGTACCCATTCTTCCACAGGCGCCCTTCCTCCTGGAGCTTCGACAAACTGCAAATGCCTCCATTTCTGGCTCGCTCCAGCACCTTCGCCGCCATTGTAGAACGCGAGCAGCTTGCTAGGCCGAATGGGATGACGGGAAGCAGCGAGGAGGATGTTGTACGCAAGAGCGAGTTGAGGAGGGGTAGGAGGAAGGTCTTGAGGTTGGTAAGTGAAAGGGCAAAGGAGGATGTGTCCCGGGAGAAGGGAGTACTATGTCAAGTCAGCCTGGCTGTAGATGAACAGTGAGATAATGGACGCTAACCTTGTTAAGCTAGTAAATTGTTAGCACATAGTTACTGAAGTGGCCACAGAAACTTGCTTACCAAAATGGACATGCCCTCCTCGCCCTCGAATCCCTCCAAAGATCCAACAAACAATTCGGGGACGTAAGGTGGCTTGAAAGGTTCCAGCTCATTTTGCTTGTTCACAAGCTCGACTTTATCATCTTCATTAGTCACGCGAGGTCTTTTCTTGTCTGGAGATCCATCCTTTTCGGCGCGAATAGCAGCGAGAGCATCTGCTTTGGCCTTGGCCTTGTCTTGGAGGGCAGGGCAGAGACGGACGTTGAACTGCCAAATGTTAGAGTGTGACTTGTACATAGTATGTGTATGTCCAGAAGCTACGCACCCTTCGTCCTTGAGAGATTACATCCTTTGCTTCACTAGGGAAGTAAAAGAGCTGTCCGGAGGATCGAGCCTCGTCGAACTTTTCCGGAAGCTTGGATAAGAGGTCTGTGGGATTGGAGTGGTTTATGGGGTAAGCCATTGCGTGCTGTCTTCTAAGCTGTTGGGTAACTAGGCGTTTTGTCGTCCTTGGGGCTGTGATGAAAAAACTGCGGGTTGTATTCATAGATATACACGAAGGCAAGAAAGGGAAAAAGGAAAAGAAGGGAAAAGAGATGACATGGAAAAGAACGAGTAGCCGCATCTCTCGTCTCCATTTCAGGCACCACTCCATAGCCGACAACGATTCCTTCTTTGTCACTATCCAGCAGAAGCCATTTTTTGCGCAGAAGAGCAATACATCACATTAGATATATGTAATCACCGGAGGAATGTAGACCCTTGATACATGAAATCCAACAATGCGGACTTAGCCTTTCAGCAGGCACGAGTTGTCTAGCCACTCTTAACGATCATCTTCTTCTCTATCCAGCGTACAGGGTCCCGTCCCGGAAGATGATAGTCTTGCAGCATACAGAGTTAAATAAACCTTAGATAACAACGCGTATGGAGAGACATTGAGGGTACGATTAAAGACAGCATATCTTGCGCATTGGCAGCTTTGTCGTGTACAACTGCCGTACTGTCTACTCTATTCTCAAACAAGAACGAAGGCAAACATCGTCTTGATCAAAGCAAGGTAATACTAACCAAAGTGGATAAAAATTGGTGAATAACTGGCAGATAATTGGTAGACGAAATCCTGAGGCTTGAATGCTGGTAACAAGTGAGCGTCTAAAACTTCGCATATGAATATGCCCATCCTTAACCAAAACGCAAATGGTAGCAGAAAGGCTAGAGAATAGTCAGTAAACTGCTGGCAATTGTCCGAATTTCAAGTTAGAGCAGCATATTTCAGCTGATTTGACGGTCCGCCGTCCAATAATATCATTTATTATACAGATGCATGCCTCCTAATCTGAGGAAGCACAACCTCGACAACCTATATCACCAGTCAGCCTTGTCGGCAGAGGCCACCGGAGAAACAAAACTCACCACAATGAGGACATTCGACAACTGTGCCCTTTTTCAACTGCGCCTTGGGTACTCTGCAGATGCAGGTCGATCCCTGAAAGTTCATATCGCGGGTTTGAATACATCGCACACAGCACAGCTTCTCGTAACCATTCTTCTTCCACTTTGCTATGAGGTTGGCGTCGGCATATCCTTGTTTTAAAAGCCAGTCGTAGAGTTCTCGTGAGATAAGCTCGCGCTTGTAGTAAAGATCGTAGATGTATCGGGAACGAGCATGTGATAGTCGCATAATCGGCCTTAAACTGCATTAGCTGATGATTTCCTTTATCGCAAGGACTTAACCTACCACACAGCCTCAACCTTTCGCTTTCCTTCGTGCGATTCACTCTCAGCATCTCGCATCTTCTTCTCATAATCTTCGAGGACATCCCTGGGTAGGGAAGGAATTGTTAGCGTCCGGCTTGAGATATGGAGCAATGACTTACTGGATGTCCTCGAATCCCTCAGGAGGAGGCTTTGTACGTTGTGTTCTTATCTTGGGCATGTTTTTAGGTATACAGATGCTGATCAATGTTCTATGGCACAGTCTGTTGTAGAATAGAGCATGGAGATGGGTGGCGGGAACAAATTTATATGGGGGATGACATAAGTGGAGGTTGTTTTTGTTGTTCTTCTCGTTGCCGTCGGTGTTTTTTGTCACGAGCAAGCCATCATCCTCTTACGAGTTCCTCATTTACCCATCCACTCTATACAAACAAGCCATAATGGGCAAATGGCAACAATCAAAATATGATACTGAACTTGTATCAAAAATACTCAGGCTATTGTGCGTGCTACCACATTCACCTCAGTAGGCCCCAACTCACGCATCTTACAGCGAGGCGTCAGAGACAAGTCAGCACAGTTCAACAGCTCAAAGAAATCAAAGTAGAGAACCGCTTTCGGACAAGAAATTTTTGTCGTTCATAAAAAACCTCAATCCGGATAGTGCACTTGTTCAGCAATGCTTCAGTCAACTACTTCGTGCTGTACACTCTGAAGTCAAGGGCATGCGTCCTTCCGGTAGTGTTTCACCGCACAGTAACCCATTTGCAGTACCCAGTATCGGCCAACAGCTTTTTTCAGTACAGCCACAACCATTCGCACTCGAACTGACCGACATCGAAGTACCTTCTGCCAGCAGGTTTCCTTCACCAGAGCGGAGACATCGAATGGCCGTCAATCTGCCTCCACCTGTCTTTGATTCTTCCCGTCCTTGGCAATTCCAGTCCTTTAGCTCACAAAGCCGTCCGGAATACTCGAGAAATCATTCAGGCGTTTCCGACTCTGCTGCTTTGGCAGCACAACCCCAGCCGACCAGTCCGCAGCAAGAGTCTGTAGCGCCTCCGGCTTTGCGACAAAGTCCGCTGTCCAGCGCTAGCCGTTCGTGGCTGTCGCAGTACACACACTCTGCCCCCGCATCTGAACCTCGGCCTGTGAGACCGCTGCCTCTTCGATCAATCGGGAGCCGGCGACCATTGTCGTTTTCGCGGTCCACTCGTGATATCCTCAACAACGCCCCTCCGAGTACCTCGCCGCTCGTTCCGCTGGGAGATCGTTCGTCGAGTCTTTATCCACGAGCACAATCGTTGGTGGATGGTCCACGAAGTACTTTGACACCAAGTTCTAGCAGTCAGTCTTTTTTCGAGATTCGTCTACAGACTTTGTCTGATTCACTTGCTGCAGCTTTACGACGGCGCCGAATGCGTGATGAGCTTGGTAACGACAGTACCGAGGAGCGTTCTGCAAACCGTCAGAGAAGATTCGACCCTTCAAGTGAAATTCAACGTGTCTGGCAGGAGGAGAACAATCCGTGGAACGAAGCGGACCCTTCAGGAAGAGATACAAGGCGGGACGGCATCGTCTTTGATGCAGACGTGTATCTGACACAGGGCGCTGATTTCTTGGAATCAAGTCCTGAAGGCGCTTTTGGGGCTAGGGATGATGATGATTGGGTGACTGTTGTTCCTTCCGTGACTGTGCCTGACGAAATTCCGGGAGACGATGCGTGGTTTCTTCCCCCAGCAGGTCTTTCAACAAATGGGGTTCCCGAAGTCCAAGAAAGAAATCGTGATTCGCAAGAAACAACATCAGTCCTCTACCCATCTTCCCATCTGCCACTGAACGAAAATGAATGATTATTCCCGCAGTCCTGTTTACATTGCAAAGTCCTACCACCCTTCCCATTCTTGATTGTATGCTCGTTAATATGGACAGGCAGCATTCTGTCATTAGTATTGTCCTTGTGCATTATATCATGTTGTAATCAGCTGCCTATATTACGCGGTTACACGCATCACTGTATACATATAGTCATTAGCATTGTGCTCTAGAAGACCTACTTACTACTTTGTTTCATGCTGCCTTCTCGGTAGACCCTCGAGATGGATGTACTTTAAAGATGTCATTTACATGCACACAAAGTTTGGCGCTGGCATATGTCAGCGCTGATAATCAATGGGCAGTGGGCAGTATCGTAAAGGTCGGTAAAATACAAGAAGAAACAGTACGATAAAGGATAGCCTCCACTCTATCATTAAGAACGCGTCAACAGCTTCTTCTGCCTCCACTTTTGCAGTTTCGGAGGCGGACAGAAACTAAAAGAACACCAGTCACCCGTCCGTTCTTTCATCTTTTTGCGCAAACCTTTCAAACACATACCATACCAGGATCATTAATTCTGAACTGTCCGGGCACCATGGCAGTTCAAGTCGACATACCCAAATCAGAGGCGTCTCGCGCCGAGGTGTGTTCGAAGCCAACTTCCGGCCCTTTCCTACTGAAGACTTGTTTTGTATGTTCAACTGACAGACTTGATTCGTAGGGTAATACGGCTTTTAAAAAGGGCAAATGGGTTGAAGCTATCGGTACGATTTAACCCAATGCCCATGTCCAATCCACAAGGTACATTTACTTACTGTGGAATATTTCAGGGCACTACACCAACGCTGTCATCTACAACCCGGAAGATCCGGTAGCGTACTGCAACAGAGCTCAAGCGTTCCTCAAGTTAGAAAAGTGAGCTTAACTGTTACTCGCTTGATCATCAAACAATTATTGACTAGAATTGTCATCAGGTATCATGATGCTGAACGGGATTGTACATCTGCTCTCGCTTTACCCAAGGGTAAGAGCAATATCAAGGCGTTGTATAGAAGAGGTCTTGCTAGGAAAGGCCTGGAAAAGATTGAAGAGGCTCTCAGCGGTTCGTAATATCAGTTGATGAATAAGTGGCACTGACATAAGACATTGGAAACAGATATGGAGGAAGTGCTGCGATTAGATAAGAGTAATACGGCCGTCAAGCCAGAGTTGGAGGAGCTCCAGGAGATGAAGACTAAAATGGATCAAGAGAAGAAGGTAGCGCCCCTCTCCATTATGTCCAGCTCTAGATATGGCTGATTGCGCTACAGAAGCCCTCTCGACGACCCCTCACCCCTCCAATTTTGCCAAAACCCCTACCGAAAAAGTCCAGCAATCCACCAAAGTCGGAAGACGTATCTGATCTGACGAATCTTACTCAAGACCTTGGACTAAAGTCTACATCTTCTCGATCTCCGGAGGAGAAGAAAGAGAGTTCGTTCGCGGCTATACGTAAATCTCGCGATGGGAAGAAAATGTCTTTTGTAGGCGAAAGTACTTCTCAGCTATCAAAACAACCCCAAGATAAAGAAGCTGCTACAGACGCTGCTCTTTCCGCCATCTTTCCTCCATCGAAACCTCGTGTCACGTCCACCTCCGGATCCAAAAAGCCGGCAGCCTCAACAATCAACGTAAACTCTACACCAAGCACTTCAGCTTTACCCCCACTGCCCACTTCTTTGGATACCACTTCAACATCCCCTGGTGCCGGTCTGAGCTTACTCCGTTACTTTACGTCGTCACCCACCTACAACTTTTCACTCTTATCACTCTATCCAGCAGAAAATATACCAATAATCCTGGGTACATTGCTGGAACCCGATACCTTGGGTTTTCTGCTGCTTGCTTTGGACGAAGGTGCAAGTAAAGGAACCGAAACGGACAAAGAAAATGTCAAGAAGATTTTAGAAGGTCTGAGACAGACGAAGAGGTGGAAGATGAACATTGGAATGCTTAGTACGGATGAGAAAAAGGCAGGGGAGAATGCTTGGAAATCATGCGGAGGGATCGGTAGCTGGATATAATGACCATTTGCTCGTCAAACATGGTATGCAGTATGCCGGTAATGGGCTCGAACACGGACGTTATCCTTCCAAGCAATGTTGGGTGCTGCCACCCAGACCGTACTGATAGTGCAGCTGTAGGGATCTGCTAGCATCTACTTGGTTACCCTCGTAAGAATGTGAGCACCGCATCATATGCCAGAACAGTTTTTTACGCCGTGCTCATCGAGAAGGCATGCACACGCTCCGGAAGAATGAAGGAGGAGCGAAAGGCTATTTTTATATTGCCAATCGATAAAAATTACATATAGAGATCCGACATAAACAGCAGGACTCCGCAATCGTTCCCATGATGGGGTTGGCTACTTGAGATTTTCAGAGATGGATCGTCTCTTTTGCCCGGCACGACCAGCTGGAAGGGACTTGAATTGGTCTGTATTACAACTTATAGCGGCAACAATCCTCAGATCTCGAGGAGCAGCTTTCGGATGCCATGGTATGCATTAGTAGGTTGATATATACTTTCTGCAGATAAAAAATCCGAGATCAGGAACTGGATGCTTGTAGTAGTTATCTGTTATGTCTGTCCATCTGTCACCTGAACACTGATGCACTATTTTATATATAGTTACCTGAGTTAGCTTGTTCCGCCTGCGACCTGAGACCTGAACCTCGCCTGAAGGGACGAGATGGGATGGGAAGATCAGTAACTGGACCCTGAAACCCAAGATAAGAAGACGATAAGACAACTTGAAAGAAGGAACGGCCCTGTGATTCTGCATGATGCTTCTGTCTGCGGTGACAACTCACCGATCATAACAATCTTTTACATGCATGATTGTCATTCCTATACCGCTTAATAGTTTGCGACAGCGGTTGGATCAATCCACATTCATAATGTGGTGGTGGGCATTCCGCGGCGAACACCGCGGGTTTTTGAGTAACATCCTCCCTGCTACTATTTATGGACTGCGTCGTTAGGGCTTTTCAAGTTTTAAGACTGCTTCCCTTTGTAAACCTCGCAGATAAAGAAATGGCCGGTATGCATCCAATATGTTGTCTTTGCGCATCATGAAAAGCTAAGTATGGTACAAGTGACGCTCAGCAAGAAAAAAAAAATCAGCCAAAGACTTGACTTCCTCTATTCTTCTTCGGTTCGCCATTCACAATAACACTTGTCCGACTTTAGCAACGAAAAGCACCTGATCCGACAGAATCATGAGAAAATGGAGTTCATTGGTAGATCCCTTCTGTCAGAAGGGGCAACAGCAAGTAGCTCTCATCATTGCATGATATCGTATCGTAAAGAAACTGTCTAATAAATCTGATTTCAATGTGGAAAGTGAGCTTTGACAATATGTGGGAAGTTAACTAGTACTGGGACAAGATTGGCACTGATGATAAGGCTGAAGACGTATATAGCTATCTACGCGCGTGCCCATAAGCACCCGAGGTCGGGCTCCGCCCACCGTAGGCGGAAGCCGAAAGTCCGTAAGACCCTTCCCTCGAGTGCGCAGCAAAGCTGCTTTGCATGGGGCTGTACATGTGTTGGCTATGTTCAGGGGCGATACTAGGAGAATATAGGCTGTGGTGCGAGTATGGCCCAGAGGGATAAGGCATGCCACCTGTGGGATACCTATACGGGGGTTGCTGATGGACGCTGGGGTAAGAGGCGTAAGTGGGTGTGTAAGGCTGAGAAAAGAAGGATTGCTGGTGTGCAGGAGGTAAAGAGCCAGCAGCAGAGTGTCCATTGACAGGAGATGGTACGCGACTGGATGTGGCAGATTGAGGCTGAGTCATAGCTACCCCCGGGGGAAGAGGGTATGGAGGAGGATAGCCATGCTGCTGGTCGTACATGTAGGCAGCGTACGGGTTAGGACCTGGATTGGTGGCATACGGTGAAGGGAAATGGCTAGCAGTCGCTGAAGTGGGCGTGCCGGTCGCACTTTTTGACTTCCGTGGTTGTCGAGAGGAAGAGGATTTCAACCCCGCTGCCTCCATCGCAGCGTTCACCGCCGCCCGAGCCGCTGAACCAGACCCTCGACGGAGGGTAGGAGACAGATGGGTTCGGTAGCTAAGAGTTAATGAATGATCAGCGACGATAAGATAGACAGGAACTGTCCTATGCGGTGATTTCAACGTACTGTTGCTGCAAATTATCTTGCCGACTGGTTCTTGTCTCGCATCCAGGAAAAGGACACTTGAACGCTTTCACACCAGTGTGAATCCTATGATGTCTCTGTAGATGTCCTCCAGTAGTAAACCCTCTCTGGCAGATAGGGCACACGTGCGGTTTCGCCTTTCCCTCCGCTGGTCCTGTGGCGCCATTCTTCCCCTTTGATGACTGGGATGGTTGACCTGCTACGGCAGAATGATCACTCATTGAGTCCTCCGTCTTGATCGAATTGATTGATAGATCTCCGGTAAACGGGTGGGAACCATTTGCGGCGTCAGGAAGAGAAGGGGCAGGATTGGGCATGCGAGGAGGCTCGTTGGGGGGAAGAGACGCGGGGTGGTGAGGGTACGACGAGGGTAGATGTTGGCTTTGGTGAGGTGATGCTTCTGTAGACATTTTGAAAAAAACCTGACAATAAAACACAATGGAAAAAGTAAAAATTTACAGTGTAAGCAACTGTGGCTCAGAAAGAGAAGAAATTGATTTTCCACACTCACGATTCAGCTTTGATAATAGAATGAAGACCTGTAGTGGTGCCTGTTACTCCATAAAAAAGTTGTGCGAAATGCGACACTGATTTTGGTTTATGCACACGTCACACGTCACCACCTGCAGAATGGTCGACATGCAGTATGGTCGGTGATGAGTGGCGGCGCGAGGGGTGATAGTGTCCGTCGCAGAGACAGGGAAACCGAGTAACAACATTGGGTAAACCAGTACGATGAGCGCATCCATTGAATACGGGAGAGTCACATATTCATTTGACATGAATAATTCAAACGATAGTTGATGGGGTGGTGTTGTTGGACGAGGGCGATGGCGAAACAGGTCATGGCAAGGAGAGCAAAGACGGATGATGCGGCAAAGCGACGCGTGGAAGCAATGATGGTGAAAGCATGCAGTCAGCTTCGGCCCTTGGAGCAATGAAATGATATCGACACAGCGAAGAGCGGAAACGGGATAGTACGATTGATAAGAGTAGTGGGCAGGCACCTCCGATTGGGCGCTACCTGGTATTTGACAGCCCCGCACGTAGGGCAGCAGGATTGCCTCACCATGCAACGGATCACGGAAACAAATAGACGTGGTGAGACAGCACCCTGGGGCAGCATGGAGGCAAAGGATAGGGTGTGTGGAGTTGCCGTCTGTGCGGCAGATCAGGGGAGACAGGGGCAGAGGATTATGACGGATCGGCAAGCAAAGGAAGGATGTAAATAACCCTTTCCAACACATTGCAAAGCCATCCATATCTTATCTTCTCCTGGCAACTCCCATACGCCATCCGGACCACTTGGATGCTCCACCGCACCAGAATGGCAGTTTGCATAGCAGCCACCACACCGCACTGGCCCATCACATCACCAAGACGGTTGGTTTTCTGCGCTCCACGTCTTCGAAACCAAAGGACGCTCGACTTACAGTAATCCTAATATTTTTTTCGGCCAGAGATCAAAATGCTCCTGTGGCCTCAACGAGTGATATTGGGGTATAATTGTCGAAAGTTAAGAACGATGAACAAACAGAGTTACGTGTGTCTGTTAACCTCTGGCTTTTTTCCGCTCTTCTAAACCCAGCACACGCGTCCCCTATTGGTTGGCGTTCTGAGGTCAACTTTGAAGGTCTATATAATGCCCTTATGCTTGATAATAGCACCTTGAGTGTCGACAGGTGGTTATTATGCGGAATGGTGTATGTACAAGTAACCAGCAACAATCGTATGTAGATATGTCAAAAGACGAAAAGGGTCAAAAAGATATCAATCAAGGGCTCAGAAGGGGATTTGCTAAGGGAATTAAGGAAGAAATTAGGGCCTTATTAGGGATTGGTGCGTCGGTGGTGCCGTATGGTGCCGTGGTCGGCGAATAAAATTGTGGGGACCATAATTTTACAGATTTCATCGTCTTCGGGCGGGAATCGTTTCGATATTCGGTATTCGGTGCGTGCGGTCGGCTCCACCCTGTTTGTCCTTTTCTAAAATTTGACATGATCATATGTAGCTGTTATGCTGAGGCAGAACCCAACAATCAATACGCACCATGTACTGAAGACCAGCCATCTGTGCAGCAAAGATACAGCACTTAGCGTAGAGTCAAGCAGGTAGACTTTAAGCAAGACATCTAAAAGGCGAGGTAGTCGTCCCATGTCCTGTTTCATATGACGACTGTGTCCGGACATCAACTCTTTCCAATTATTGTTCGGCGCAGCATCTAGTTGCAATGTGATTGCGTAAGCAAACCCCAAAAAGGCGGAAATGATGACGTCCCGAAATTTATTTATTTTCAAGTCACGTGATCCACCCTACATTTGCTGGATCCAAAGAAAAATTAAGAATAAAATTATTTATTTTTACTTTTGATCCATTTTAAAGCGATAAACAAAACACAAACGTAACAACTGGCAGCCGCGCCCACATCCGAGATCTTCCAGTCTCCGCTCTATTCGTTCGTCTATCACTCACTGTCATCATCGCCGCTTCCCTTATACCATCACATTTGTGTGTCAAAACAATATAATTATGTCTTCTAAAGTTGGTGGCGGTAAAGGTGGAAAGTCCAAGACTTCCTCAGAAGCCAAGGTTTTGACCACCAGGTCATCCAAAGCTGGGCTACAGGTGAGTTATTTCATCGGGTTGGTGACCATATATACGCATATGCTAATATTATACCTCTCTGAATAGTTTCCTGTGGGCCGTATCCACCGGTGAGTCATTTACGACGCGTGTTTGAAGTTCCTCTTGATGTTTCCCATCATACCAGTCGCGCCAATGGTACTGACAGCAACCTGCCATAGATTCTTGAGAAACAAGAACGCCAATAACGTTCGTATTGGCGCTAAGGCAGCTGTTTATGTGGCATCCATCATGGAATACCTGACTGCCGAGGTTCTTGAGCTCGCCGGTAAGTTTTATTTGAGCCATATGCTCTCGAGAGCTAATTGACTTTGTCAGGTAACGCTGCCAAAGACCTCCGCGTGAAACGTATTACTCCTCGACACCTGCAACTTGCCATCCGTGGAGACGAAGAGCTTGATCTACTTATTCGAGCTACCATTGCAGGTGGTGGTGTTTTGCCGCATATCCATAAGGTAAGCGATCACACTCACTTTGGAATCCCAGTGATACTAACCCATTTCGCAGTCTCTTGTCGCGAAGAACGCCCCCCTCAAGAAGCCGAAGGCTCTCGATGCTTAGTATTTGCACTGTTTCATATTTTATATCTTCGATTTGATGTTCGCTAGCCAGCCATCTGATATCTTTTTCGAACAGAGATGTGCTGAGGTTTTTACAGTAGTTTTGGAGAATGTATTAATAATGATATCACGATTTGTTAGCGCTGCAAGAAGGTTATTCATGCGATCGTCCTTCTACTACAATGGTATTTACTTCATGATTGAGATAGCAAAATACACAAGATCTTTCCCCTGATCCTGTAGCTCACACCACCGATTAGACTATGTCATATGCTATAATTATAGCATTCTGGCGCTCGTGTCGGGATTATTGCTAGTATTGAAACAAAGGGTTCAGTCAACTACCAATGTGGGATCCATCCAAGCACGTAGCCTTGAGACAGATTCTGTAGATTGGTAGCTTCTTTGATCAACTCCTGTACCTGCTTGCTGACACTGAATGGCTGTTCAGAGTTAGTGTTGTGAAGACCTGTGGCAAATGCCATATGTTTTCAGTTAGATTATATATTGCTGAAAGCCAATCTCCACTAACCGACTAGTTTTCGTTCTATCTGAGTAAGTACCTAAACCGATTCACCAATTCATTAGCACAAGGTGCCGTTTGAAGTCTGAGAAAATGTCTTACTTGCAGCGCCTTACTGTTCGTCATTTCAGTACTGGAAACTCTTGCCATATACGAGTCAGTGCGAAGGCAAGTGGATGTCAACGAGTTATCCAGTTGCTCATAGGGGAGCGAATCTTCTTGTATCGACAGATCTTTGGTCTCGCCCTGTTGTGATTGAGTGCCCTGGGAAGAATCTTTCTGTCCAGCTTTGGACTACGTAAAGCTTTGTTAACTTTTGATGGCCATTAAATGGACTGATTTACCTTTAACCCTTCCAAAGAGGCTCCAACTTTGGGAGCTTCGCGAAGAACTATATCATCCATCAACTTTGCCTACTCCTCGAAAAAGATTTTGTTTACCAGCTTCTTCTAATCTGGTCGTACCTGAGGGGTTGTTCTGACTCGACTATTGCAAATTAATCCATGGCCCTAAACATATCGAGTAGAAATGTTATAAAAACGCTGTACTTACTGTCCACGAAAGCAAAGGGTCATACAAGAAAGCTTCCAACATTGCAAGTAATGTGCTCCTACTGCCACGCAAAACGTCCATTGTTATGAAAGAAGCTTGTTTGAATGTTCCCGCTGACCCAGGTGTTTCCAAATCCCCTTGCGATGCAAGCTAAGATTAGGAAAAGCAGTTAGTCTTGTTTGATTTCATGGAGAAAACCTTACTTCAAATGCATTAGTCATCATTCGGGTGAGACGGAATGGTACCTTTTCAGGCAAGAAGGATCTCTCTTGAGCAACATTGAATAGCTGTGATACTGTTAATCATCGTCTGCGCTAGTATACTGCGGGAATGTTACCTACATCACCAAAATCGATATGAAGTGCGCCCCATGTTAGCTGATCAACCAAAATATTGCTCCCATGCCTGTCGCCCAATCCAATGATATATCCAACAAAACCTAATTGGGTAGCAAATGAGTAAAGCCTTGCTACTGTTGCTGGAAAAGGGCCGGAAGGCTCACTTGCAACTCCAACTGTTCTAGCAAAGTTGGTCCTCCTTTTGATCCAGATATCAGCACTTGGGCTTCTCTGCCACAAGACATCTTTGATATCACCTTGCATTGGAGATTAGTTATAATAAAAAAGGATTGCATGATTGCTCACTTTGATTCGAATGAGAAAGAGCTGCTTTGAGCCGCTGGACTTTTATAAGTAACGGCAGTTTGTCATATTTGCCCATCTCAGCTGTTGCATCCAGTTTTGGATTATTAGGATTAAACACATCTGGATCATACTACTGGTCATAAGCCTCTGCTGCACGCCATTAGACTTCACTCACCCCTAATAGCGAGCCCAGCTCCCGGTTAGTAAGTGCATTTCGTTTGTGCTTGTCTCGATTTGCTTGAATCATCGATTGCAGCCTGTTATTAACCTGGGTTACTCAGGTCTACTAGTATATCAAGCCAAAGACTCACTGTTGAGTGTTGGATACCCAGCTGACAAGACCTGCCGACGGCGAAAGAGGTACTACTTCGTAAGGCAAAAGATGCAAATTTCGGCTAAAGGCATCTGAACGATGATTTAGAAGAGTATTGATGAGATTGAATAATTGCATAATACGTTCGTCACCTCGAAGATCTTCGTTACCTTCTGAAAGATTAGCTGGATGTATCTGGCGTAAATGGTCACACATACCCTTCAGCAGGAACGTGTGATCAGAAAGATATGACTGAATGAGAAGTTTTCGAGGAAGCTGCTTTGAGGAAAGAATGTGGACTACCGGTTGAAAGCCGTCGATGAATGCTTGGTCGTCAAGCTTGATATGTGGGTCATAGAGCCCTGATATAGCATGTTTAGAGCAGGTTCAACAATTAAGGGAAATGGAGAATTGTATGTAACCTACCAGGTACTGTTAAAATGCAGTCTCGCAAACTGAGAAGCCGAGGAGCAGTGCTTGCTAAGTGAAGTTTCATGCCTGGTAATCTCCATTGATTCAGCTGTGCTTCAATCTCTCCATAAAGCTTCATCCCTGTATATTAGCATCTCGTGATTCTTATTGTCTGCTTGAATAAAATTCTTACTCGATACAACGTGCTGTATGCGTTGTTAACAAGATTGAGCTGTCTGCTTGAATTGTACCGGATCAGGGTCTTGTCGACCAGGTGTAGTTGTTCGCCATATTGCAAAACAAACTGATGCTCATCTGGAGTCTCCGGGTTCTGATTCGAGGATTAGAAAAACGCCGCACCCTTGGGTTACCTAGACGTACTGTTAACATTCTGAGATCTTCTTCCCAAATCTCTGGGATATCTTGCCACTTTATCTCCATGAGGTCCTGCCTGGGGAGAAAACCATCAATAATACCCCTCCATCTGATCAGCACATCATTATCGTTAGTCCTCTTAATCAACAATTTGAACAGATTGAGAAACTTGCTTTTCCAACCACGATATAGAAGTGCGGATCAACTCTCTTCCAACTAATTCGGCTTGATCAACTAAACGAGTGCCATCGGCCATGGTGCAGATATAATCCATAATAACCCTCGCCGCCTCTTGGTGTTCTACTTTGCGAGTTTGAGTAGCAGTCAAGAGAGGCCAAATAACAGCATGCGGGTAATGAGAGGATATAGTTCTTAATAGCTTAATCAATGTACACTGGAGATCTTTTTGAGGGGTACCTAGACGAGCAATGAGCTGCGGGATAGCGGATAACCAGGGTTCAACATCGGTTATGTTGAGTTGATTCTCCACTTCCACAAGCACGGCTTGACTCTCCCCAAATCTGAACCAAAGCGTGACTAATCGCAAGAGTGCTTTAATAATGAACTCTGGGCTTTCCTTGGTACGTGCGGCTTGGAACAAGCCTATACAGAACGATATTAGAGCTCGAGACATACTGTTTCCCATGTGACAGACTTACCTCTCAGCGCCGGGACGACTGAGTTGCTGGATGTAAGTTTGGGGACTTCTGGAGATATGAATGTACTTACTATAGCTACCTACCGCCACCCCATCATACCTTGAGAATCCGTTACTCTCAAACAGTGTAACAGACCGTTCAGCGAGAGAAAATGCTGCCTCATGCCTACACAATTCAACTTAGTTTCTGAGGTGTGCAATAATCAAAGCTTACCAGGAAACATCTAGCTTTGCCGCTAAAGACGTATACATGAGAACTGTGGATTCTCGATCCTTCACTTGCGTCAGTCATGTGAGAGGAATAGATGATGGATCAGAGAGTTATATATATATACCTGTAGCCATTCAGACCCCTGCAAAACAGACGTCCATTCTCCTAGACGGTAGTAGCGTCTGGCAATTACCTTTCGTTCAAGCGTACTAAGATTTTCAGTTTTGGAGAGAGGCTGCAAACCGAGAGCAGATGCTTCAAGCTCATGTTTGTTGACGTTGATATATTCAAGATATCGACGCGTGTGAATGTAAAGCCTTTCTAAAGCATCTTCCATTCCATTCTGGTCGTGTCTTTGAAATACATCTTTCCATCTTGATTCAGCCGATATTAGCAAAGTTTTGATGGACTCTGGTGAGGGCTACTTACTGAAATCTCAATTTCGTATATTCCACTTTGCAACCCTAGATGAGCGTGGTTGACCAATTGAGCATAAAGCTTGGCTAATCAATCATCTTTTTACTTACTGGAAGGGTTACCTCTGGAGTTATACGCTTAATTATGGATCGAGCAGCTTCATGCATTCCTGCACTTTCGCATAGTTTTGCAGTCTTGAGAAAGCAATCCTGCAGCTCAAAAGTTTTTGGTGAGCACGCAAGTGTCCATATTTCAAGGCGCTTCAACCACGAATTAGCATCGGCATGGCTCCGTTTGAAACGTGTTTTCCAAGTGGCAAGAATGGTTGGGCGTAGCTCCGGTTGAGACTTATACTGAATCGCCTCCTGTAATTCAACCAAGAACTCTGTTTTGGCTAAACTCTTCAGCGCGACTTGCAGCCCAGCTCCCAATTGCATCTGTAGCTCATCGTAAGAGAGACTTTGAGCTTTGTTGATGTGATGGAAGGCCGAAGCATACTGTTCATTGTGTACATCGATGATAGCCTTGTACAAAGATTTACTTGTGCCTCTGGGATGAAACGCAAGGTGATCTGCCATTGTATCAAAATCTCCCTGAAGATATCGTCAGAGAGGTTTCTGACAGCTAATATAGGATATCTTACCATATGCCATGCAGCTGCGGTTGCCCAGTGCGCCGTGTTTCGTCGTTCATTGTCATCAAGACCTTCAAAGAAGTTCTGAGCCAAGTCATAGCCTTTTTGATAATTCCCAAGGGCATGGTCTGACGATACATGCGGTCAATGTAAATCAGTGCAGGACTGAGATCCTACTCACAGCAGATCATTCGCAGGTTGAATGAAGAATACATAGTAGCTTGTTGATTTTTGTCGATTTTGTCTTGAGCGCTGAGAGCCTGCTGCCAGTGACTGAGTGAGGTAATCCACATCGGTTGAGGCTCAATATTCCAATCATTCTCCAACCATAACAAGGTACTCCATGCGGCATCATAGCCCCCAGTTCCGACTCTATATGTCCATATAGTCAGTGCATGCAATTAAGCAGTTTTTCAATGGCTGGTTTTGTAAGATCGGACTACACTTACCTGATATTAGCTTCTACAAGGTTAGATATGCTTTCCGGAGTAGGAAGTGCTTCTGCTTGTTGCTCAATGTACCACAAGATCACCCCAGGCAGTGTCTGATTCAGACCGCCGTGGAAGCATTGTAAGGCACACATTTTTGCAGCCTCAAAGACTTTGGGACTAAAATAAGGCGTTGTATCTTTCGTGCAAAAGGCCAGAAGATCCAAGAACATGATCAAAATTTCTTTGTTCACAGTCTTGTCTGACAACAGAGAGACTATCGCTTCATCAACGACCGCCTGGGACATAACATGAGTAGTAATCTTTTTAATACGGGAAGCCTACCTTGAACGCAGCATCATCCTCTAGCTGCAGGTAACACTTGGCAAAGGCCGTCTGGAATAGTTCCGCGTTGATAAGCGGCCCCAACTAGAATAAGAACCATCAGAAGACGAATTGTACAGGAAATGATATTACACTACTCTAGACGTGACAGTCATTTCGGGGATGTTACTGGCCTCTAGGGTTGCCTGATACAGATTGTGAAGCCAAAGTGAAGGACTATCATTGGGAGAAGAAAGAAGCGTATTTGTCCATGTGTGCTGAACACTTCGTGGCTTTGGTGGTAAGTTGTGTGCAAGAATTTCAGACAATAAGGGGTGCTGTGGCGGCTCTTGCGTAGACAAATCTCGGGCCAATTCAGTTCGATTGTCACGCTGAAAACATGTTACTCATGTGCAATTCTCGAGGCGGATGCCTTAGTAGTATTACGAACACACCTGGTTAGGGGCATCACTACCGATAGCATTGTTTTTGCTATCCCAAACTTTGATACCGAGACAGTTCACAACTAAAATCAACTCTTCCGTTCCAGCAAGGTTAGCAACTTTTGCGAGAGAGCGAAGAGGCTTAATGAGGCAGCTTTTCATGGGCTCAAGTGTGTCCGCGGCTTCAATAAGCAGTCTGAGGGACTCCAATATAATTCCTTCCGATCTTGTCACCTCCAAACCCTTCAATAACAGAGGAAGCCATATCGAAGATGTGTGCGGTAGCGCATGACGAAGTTTTGCTGAAGATAGTAGTCGGAGGCCCTCGAGCCACACTGTTTCATCGTCGGGAGAAGTGATCAAAGCCTGACATATTAGAGGGACGGTCCGATGGAGGATGCGGTGTTGGATGTTCCCAGACATGACTGTGTCGGTATAGGGCGCACGCAGCCTTAAAGCGGGAACGGTGGACGACTTGAGATACGATTATCATGATATGTAATATATCTGACAGGGTCAAACGAGTAGCGATCACTCCTTTCTATGGGATATAAAGGAAGAGCTTTGATTGAGAATGGCGACATTCGCTTCGACATAAAGCTCGCGTCGCCCGGCATGGAGCTGAGTTGGTTCTCATCCCAACTCCTCATGACGTAAGTACTTTTCGTACTTAGCACAAGTATAGTAGTATACATCTGACGCTCGTACGTATAACTATTCGTATGGTCAGCTTCAAGGCCAAACCACTCCTAAACTCAACATGGTAAGATTCGCTTTTGCCCCATCCATTGTGCAATAGCTCGCTTACTATTGCGCTCACTCTAGTCCTTGGCGTATCTTGAACAAGATACAACGCAAGGTATCTTTTCTTGTCCTCGTTTATACTCTCTGCAGGCAACTAACTCCTCATTAGCTCTCGCTGATTCCATATGGAACGTCAGCTGGAACACGGCCAACCAGCTCGTTACAGCGTCTGCTGATGGCCATATCCGAGTGTGGGATGTTGAAGAGTTGAGACAACCGGTCCACGATATTGATTCACATCCTCTTGCGATTACGTCTTTGTCAGTGGCCGATAAAAAGGCTTTAGCTTCCAGTCTGGATGGCACTATAGTACTGGTAGATACCGTGAATGGGGAACAACTAGGCAAAGTTAATTCAGGACGGGTGAAAGTATCGGCGGAAGGACCAGGTGAGCCACGTTCTGGTTGCAGTGAGCACGCGTTTTTTGAGCTCATACATGCCGATAGAAATCCCTGCTTTTGCCTGTTCTCTGCATCCTCAAAGTGCTTGCTGGGCGTGGTCAGGGCGCTCCTCTAAAGTTGTCATCCGAACGATGGTCTCCGACGACGCCGACCCCACCACACAAGGACCACTTGGCGGGGAAAGTAGCATTATGGACGGTGGAAAAGGGAAATTTGGTATGGACTTGCAATTTGTAAGGTTCCAGGGCCTTATGTACCCCTGACATACAGTGGATAACCTTCCTGTAGTCCCCTGATGGTCGCTCACTTGCCCTTGCTACCGATCAAGGTCAGGTTGTGGTTTTCGACACCGAAACGCGAGCTACTATTGCAACCTACACTTCACATAACAAGGCCGTCAGAACCATTGGCTGGTCTCCTGATTCCCAAGTAGGTGGATATGATAAATATACAATTCATACAAGAATAAAAGTGACGCTTGGATCTTCTAGTGGCTATACTCTGGTTCTGACGACCATCTGATTGTCCTCTATGACGCCCGAGCTGGCTCCCAATCCGGAGCTGGTGGCAAGGGTGAAGGGGCAGTGGCTATGATGCAAGGTCATCAAAGCTGGGTACTCAGCGTTGCGCCATCACCTGATGGTAGACTCTTGGGTAGCGGGTGAGTAAAAAAAAGCCGGTCAGTAAAACAAAAGTGTTATACACTGATGCGATCGTCCCTAGTGGCGCGGATCATCTTATCAAACTTTGGGATATTGGACAGCGAACCTGTGTTTCGACGTCATCGAGCAATGCGGACGTCTGGGGATTTGCGTGGCAGCCTGAAGGAGCCGGCACCCTTCCCCCTGGGAAGCAATTTGCAGTGGCTGGAGATGATAAGGTCGTTACGCTTTATAGAGCTGCAGGAGCTGTATAGAGCAACTGAGAGAATACCAACATGCATTTTATATTTCAGAACCATTCATTGACGAACTCTCCTTCTTTCTTTCTTCCTTCTATCTATCCTGAGTGCTCTACAATCTCTGTGACGAGTTTTCCGTCGACTACCCTTGACTTCATCTGTTCAGGCACAGGCCTTTCGACGAAATCGCCATCTTCGCCGGTAGGAACAGAAATGTTGATGCTACTGGACTTGCTGGTAATGATTTCGATCACTTCCATGCAATCCTTTGAGAGATACACCTGGCCGGAGTCAGTGGTGTCGACTTGGATGGTGGGAATGGAGCCGATGATCTGGACTTCAAATGAGGGGGACGAAGTGATAGAGAAAGAGGATACGGCAGAGTCTAGGACGACAGAGGTCTTCTTACATCCGGCTGCAAGTTGTATCAGCTATATGCATATGCGCTAGGAGCATTGGCTATACTTACCCATGGTCACAGCGTTGATTTTGCCGGAGATCTGAACCACAGAGTTGACGCAACCAAAGATGTGAACAGTGTGGTGAAGTTCAGTGTTGTCAATTTTAATAGACCTATTGTCCTCTTGGTTTTCCTGTTATACGTCAGCCACAAAACGAGATTATGAAAGGCCAAAAAAAAAGACGAACAATGATCCATTTATTCCCATCTTCAAGCTCGACCTTGGCAGGCTTCTTTGCAGGCTTCGCGCCCGGCTTGGGCTTGAGAGGCGGGCCCTTCTTTCCATTGTCAGGGACAATGCTGGCGGAACGAAGTGAGGGGTTCTTATGTGTCATTTGGGAACTATCGACCTTTCGCAATCCAGAAGTGGCGGCGCCACCACGATTCAAATCAGCCAAAAGGGCAGCAGCTCCAGAAGCAGCGGGAGTAGAAGCAGCCTGTGCTGAGCTAGAAGGAGGTGGAGGAGGTGGGGGAGGAGCAGATGTTGATGTCTTGGGTATAGAAGAGGGGGCTGGGGAACCCTGTGAGAGTTAGCGACGCTCGGAATAAGCAGATCTTACCTTAGGGTTCCAGACTACACCAGTAACATGCCATTCCTTAACATAGGATTCAAGGGCAGCAATCAACGCAATGAATGACTTGGCCCAGGCAACTACCGATGTATTCCTAAAACGGCCATCAGCTCATTGTACCATTAGCTGATTTTCAATCTGCTGACGTTTCTTTGTACTGCTTGATCACGCGGTCGGACCAGAATTGAGCGGCGTTCTTCATCTCATGAATGTAAGGGGCAGGTGTAGGTTCCTGGACATTAGCTTCCAAGACAACAAATACAACTCACCATCTGTACCCAGCCCCAAGCGGGGACACCTTCTCCCAATACATTAAAGCAGACACCCCACTCGCGACCTTCTTTGGATCGACTGAGCTTGTCTTTCGTCTCCATGACCGCTTCAATGGCCTTTCCCTGAGGTTCCAGCAATGGCGCCAGTGCATTAGGAGCAGAGGGCTTTGCGTGATTTGACGCAAATTGGAGGAAAGATAACTGCGCTTCACATAGGAGGCCTATGAGAGCCGACTGCAAGTCAGTAGCCATCTATGGGCAATTTGACTCACGTGTTCAGCTACCAAGCCTCCCACTTCCTTGGATTTCGAGAGGAAGTCATTGAGAGCACCGTTAACGATTTCGTCCTGATAGACCTTGGAGGCCGGGGACAGAGTGGGCTGAGTCATTTCTGCGGATTTGGGAGTCTCCGGCGCAGGTGGAGCAACGCCCGTCGGAGTATCAGGAGTGGGGGCAGGCGACTTGACAGAGCTGCCGTGAGATGTCTGCGTGACTGCGATGTCTTCCAGACGACTTGTGACAGCTAGAAGGGGATGAGTGAAGGTGAGAGGGAAGCGGACGAGGACTACTACCTACCCTCCAAGCGCTTGCTAGAGGGACGTGAGACGGGGCTGTGGGCACGGGCTGGGGACTTACAGGATTGTGCTGATCGAGTGTATGCCCTGGGATGTGGCCATGGTGGAGCAATGAGCAGCGGTGGCAGTCCAAGTACAGCCACTCGCGAACACATACGTACGTAGTGAGACCAACAGCGCAGACTGACGTCGGGCACCCCATGCGTTACGTAACCCATATTTCGTTTGTCTTCGACAACAACAAACCCAGTGGCCAAGCTTCGCCTAAAACCTTTTCGCAAGTCACTCGCTGCTACATAAAGTGCACCTTTACTTGCCCAAACTGTTGTTCAGCCGGTCCCACATCTTTTAACGTCCAGCCATGTCCATACCTACGCCGAATATCGCTCATTTCACAGAGTCCGATTATGAACACATCTACGAACCTGCAGGTAAAGTAGCTCGCTCTCTCTCACAGCTGGACACCGGTGACGACCCGTCTTAGAGGACTCTTTTATCCTTCTAGATGCCCTTGAATTAGATGCCGAAGATTTGCTTCGAATGAATCCATCTGTCTGCGTTGAAATAGGGTCAGCAGTCTCCAAACTACCAATCATTCTAGAGGGCACTAAAGCACTGACTGATTTGCTGCTTGAATTTCTGAAGAGCTGGTTCCGGGGTCGTTTCAGCATTCATGTCCAATTTGCTCGGTCACGAAAACAGCTGTACGTACATTGTATGTCGCTTACACATTGAGACTACCATTGACCCCTGAAAATGCATAGTCGTCATATCCACTGACATAAATCCGCACGCATGTCAAGCAACCATTAGAACCGGAACGGCGAACAACGTTCATCCATCATTGTTGTCACCGTTCAGTAGCTGACTATCGATGGTAGACAATTTTGGATCCAATACGATGTAATCTTGTGGACCCTCTTCTTCCTCGGCTATCCGAAAAGGTCGACGTACTTCTGTTTAATCCGCCATATGTCCCTACAGATAACCAGGAGTGAGCAGTGATGTGAGATGTTCATGCTAACTTGGGTCACAGGCTACAAATGACTCAGGAGTCGCGTGATATTGGCGGAGCCTGGGCTGGTGGTGCCGATGGTATGGCCATCACAAACATTTTATTACAGCAGCTTCCGGTCAGGCATGTCGTATTTCCGTGTGTTCAAACAGCTGATGCAAAGCACGTGTCAGAGTCTTCTGTCTCGGGGCGGCCGTCTCTATCTCGTTGCGATACATCAAAATAATACCAAGGATATTAATGCGCGCATGTTATCGCTTGGGTTGCAATCACAAGTATGTATGATTTTATTTTACCTGCCGATGAGACACAATCCAAGGCTCATTTGTTACAAAGGAAATCATCAAACGACGAGCTGGTAGGGAACTATTGTCTGTCTTGAGGATTTCTAAACCTATATAATGGAGCATTATGTGACAGGTTGATGATTTCAAACGAAAAAAATGATAAAAATGTTTTCTAGGGCTGGACCAGCTTAATTCTGCGTTGCCCCATGATGCTGAAGATTATTTTTCTTTTGGCCAATGCTAATATCACAAAGGGCATCGTAAAACGGAGTAGCATGCACTTCTCGCAGAATCCGACGTAAAAAGTCACTTTATACTCTACTAACGATAAACGCCTCTATTGAAGGCGCATAGATTTTCGGGGGCGTCTAGCCAATACAATATCGTCTTTTCCATCCTCCTTTACACTATCGACCGCCGAGTCCATCATAACGGATGCGTCAATGTTCTCATTTACTGGGGCGTTATTTGTCCTATCAATACTCTCCGAACCTTCACCTTCCGAGTCAATGCTATTAGCCCTCTTTTCATCTTCTAGCTTGCGTTTTTGTTGTTTTGAAAGAGATGTGGGTGATGTCGACGTAGGAGCAGACGGCGAAACGGCGTTGACCGGGTTACCAGCAACACATGGAGAGACAAGTGATACTGGGGTGTTGATGCCTATTGCAGCGCTTGTTTGTTTGATGCTTGCCTTTTTAGAGGGTATATTGCATATTTCTGGAGTATTGAGATGCAATTTGGTCATCGGTTGAGAGAAATCGTCTGACCCCTCAAAACCACTTTTTAACCTTGTGCTAGAGACCGTGGCGGGCCTCTGCCAGTTTGCGCTTCCAGGACCATAGTTAAAGTCAGGTTGTAATGAATCGAAAGATTGGATGGACCACATAGAATCACCGCCAAGACCCATGCGTTGCGACTCAATTGGCTGCGAAGAGGGCTCAGAAAGCCATTCATGATCCAAGGCTTGGGCCATCGTCATGCGCTTGGCGGGATCTTTGTCCAAGAGCCTCAAAATGAAATCGATTGCTGGGCCATATCAACAAATGCGGAAGTCGAAAAAAAAAAGGGAACTTACCTTGCTGGCTCACGTTTCGCTGCTCCAACAGGGACACATCAGGTGGTTGAGTAAAACGGGCTCGAATCCGTTGCTTAACATATGATTAGCGTCTCAGAGAACTAGAACCCAAAATCCAGATCGGTACATACCTCCACAGGAAGTTTGCTATCTTCGTCAAATGGTAAAGCCTTGGTCATCATGCTGCAAACAAAACTGTCAGATGATAGTAAATAAATAGCGTGGTAATGACAATGAATTACCTATAAACTATTATGCCGACAGACCAGGAGTCCACCACGTTTTCGTATCCTGGTTGCTGCTCTGTTTGCATGACAATCTCCGGAGCCAAATACTGCGGGGTTCCGACCATGGATACAAGCATAGTGTTTGTGTGGACTAACATCATATTTAGCTCATCACAAAACCCACTAGAAATGGCACGCACTCATCTTAGCCAAGCCAAAATCTGCAATTTTGACGATTCGAGCACCTTCATGTTCTTTTGTCAAAAGAATATTCTGCAATTGCGTTTGTTTGGTATCATGGGCATCGTATGGGCACATGGGATGAAACTTACCTCTGGCTTCAAGTCTCTATGAGTGATGCCTTTTGAATGCTAGCAATTGTTGAGCTTGGGTCACATGGACAAGATCGATTTCAGTATGATACTCACTGTGTAGGCCATTGCACGGCAGATCTGAACTGTGAGTTCAGCAGCGTGTTGCTCAGCTAGCAATTCTCAATTAGACGATAGTTCAAACCAAAAATAAAGTACTGGTAAAGCACGCACGGAGACCGCCTTGCTCTTCTGGCCAGTCCATGATGTAATCCAAAAGATCACCTCCATCTACATACTCCAGAACAAGACAGATATGTTGAGGGTCTTCGTACCAGTCAATCAGCCGACATATGTTTTCCTATGAGTTCCATGAGCATCATGATTGGAAAAATAATGGTTCTATCACCTACGTGCTCCAGACTTCTAGTGATATTGATTTCTCGGTGAAACAGCTGAAGAGTCTTGTCGTTGCCGGCAAAGCGATGTTTGACGATTTGCTACGCTTTGTCAGACTCTAGATATGACGATGAAGGTGTCATGTTTTTTCTCACTTTGATGGCTCGCATATTCCCCGTTTCTACGTCCACAGCTTTGTGAACTTCCGCAAACGTCCCTTTCCCCAAGCTGGATCGATTTATGAGTATCAGCTTAGAATCCCCCAGAAACGCAATCCCCACGACTTACCGATCGAGTAATTGATATTTCTCGTAAACCTGGCCTACAGGTTCGAGATCGCCACTATTGCTTGAGGCTTGCCCATTCTTTAATCTCTTGCCCCCAACAGAACGATATATATATCGAACGTCGTGATAGTCAAGAGTGCCCGCATGACCTAGTGATATCTCATCGCCATGCCGTAAAAGGCGCCTGGTGTTGATACGAGCGCCATTAACCTGCGCGGTTTAGTCTACCAGTAAGTTGCTGTAATTTAAGAACAACCCACAAATGTCCCGTTACTGCTCTTCAAATCTTCTACCCATACTTCGGGCTCACCCTCTCCTTCTTTCCATGCCCTGGCGGTGTCATTAGACGGTTCCAGATTCTTTGCATTTTGCATCCCGAGAGTAAAGCGACAGTGTGTGTTGGAGACTCTCTTTTCGGGGAGTATAACATCATTTCCAAGAGTATACGGTCCTCTTCCCAGCTGAATATAGGGCTTGCTCCAGGGCACTTTTAGGATCCCGCGGTCCGAGTGGGTGGAGATGAAGATCGCCCCTGAAAGTATTGAACAGATCAAGGAAACGATATCAGTCAATGGTCGATAATGACTACTTTCACTTACAGTATTTTCTGCGTGGCTCGACCTGACTGCTGATGAACGCCTGTGTGTTTTGAGTTTGGCTATACGCCGGCTGGGACAGCTGGGTGGGCTCAAAGACATCGTCACTGTGTGGGGGCTGTTGGGAAGGAGTTTGCGACATTGCAAGGGTACGCAGGGACGTGGGGTGAAAGGTGCGGAGATGGCCCGATTCCAGCCCCTGTGGAGGTGAGTTGGGAGGCGGGGTGGCAGAAGTGGGTGGAGAGCAGCCTGAACACCACTGAGGAACGCGCCGAAATGGCCATTGCACTACAGCGCGTCGCCTTTGAAGAAAGTGGAGGTATGTGTTACGTAAAATACCCACGACATCGTTGTGTTACTCTGCGAATTGAATAGCAGCTACGTTCCCACGTACTGTATCACCCAATCCCTTGATCTGCTTCACCATGTCAGACAACCAGCATCTGCAAGGCCAATCTAGTGTCCCAGAAACGCCCGCAAATACGTCAGAAGTTGATACATCGGGCGCGCCGGCCGCAGCAAGCAGCGTCGGGCCCGCTTCGAGCGAGGGGACAGATCAACAGGACCCTGTCGTGTCGACTTCTTCTTCAAAAGTACAAGATATACTACAGCAAAGCATCAATCGCGACAACTTTCAGGAAGAAGTTGGACAGGTGATGGGCACCATAAACAGTTGGTGGGGGGGCGTCAAGAAACAAGTACGATCCCATCCTACTCAGTAGTGTCTATTGTGCTGATCAAGTCCATGTCTAGTCCGTGTCTACTTTGGCGACTTTAAAGGCCGATATAGATAAAACAGTGACCCAAGCCCAAGCTGACTTTGAATACCTCAAGGCAGCTAAAATTGAAGTGGTACGCAAAGACGCCACTTCCGAGCCCACTAGAGTGTCAGCCAAGGAGGATCAAGATATCAGTGCAGATACTTTGAAAGAAGAACCGATAAGTGTCCAAAACGATCAGGACAAGGGAAAAGGGAAAGAAACGGCACAGTCATCGGCAACGAATCAGACGAGCCCCCCTGCTTTCTTTACGAAACTCGCTTCTTCAACTAGTCAACTTCAGCAATCACTCCTATCCGCTGTACAGTTTACACTCGATGCCACAACTGCCAACTCGGCACTGTCCAATCCAAATGCCTTCCGTCAGCAACTTGTGGATAATCTACGCCTGGCCTCCGCTCGAGAGAACTTGCAGCTTTCAGTCAAACAAGCTGAAAAACTGGCTGAAGAATATCTGCGCAAAGGAGACCAGTGGGTCAAAGGTGCTGAGAAGTGGATGGAAGAGGCTGTTAAAGTCGTACCTCCAGAGGGAGAAGAGACTCACGTGGTCAACATCGGCTGGGATGGCGGAGATTGGTACTCCTTTTCAACTTCTGATAATACCCCTCTGCACATATCAACGATTGACAATGGTGCCCCTGGTCCCTCAGCTGCTGGTACCCAGGTCAAGGTTCTGGCCAGCTCTCGTAAGGATGCACTTTTGAAGCGCCTTCGAGAAGATAAGCAACTTTTGTTGGTTGATCCTGAAGGTGAAGGGGAAACTGAGAAAAGGAAAGCAGAGTTCCGTGACTGGGTTAAGACACAATGGGAAGCACAAAAGACAAATGGGCGACTGGAGGATGAGGGTCTTGTGGGTCATATTAGGATGGAGCTTGGTAAGTGACTTCCATGTTGGGATCCCTGAGAATATGATACTTATATAAATGTCTTCTTACCCACTACTCTCATCAGTGCCTGAGTACCTCACAGATGAGCAATTCTGGCAACGTTATCTATTCCACAAACATATGATTGAAGAGGAAGAGCAGAAGAGGAAACTGCTCTTGCAAAGTGAGTGAGCAGTATTCCTGTCATGCTCCTGTTGCTAATTTTTTTTTCTTTGGGTAGCTTCTCAACAAGACCAGTCAGATGATTTCAACTGGGATGATGAGCCTGAAGAAACTACCCCCCTGGGTGATGGGCAGGCATCCCATGGTGTAGTCACCCCTAAGGTCAGCCCAGTTGGCAAACTACCTAGTTCAGTGTTCAGTCACTCAAAGGCAAAACTTGCTACTTTGGACTCAACAAGCCCACATGACTCGGAGGAGAGCTATGACCTAGTCAGTGATCAGGGAGGGAAGACTGCCAGGGCTGCCCCTCCTGTGGGAGATGATGATTCTGACTGGGAGTGACAATGATTAGTTCTGCCACTTGTTATTTGTTGTTGTATATACTAGCCAAACCAAGCTCATGTCAAATATTTTACAGATAGGAAAAGACTATGATAAAAAAAGTTTCAGATAGAACTGATCCCTTGGATGTTTTTTGGGTTTCCTAGCTGAAGATGCAGACATGGTAACAATTTACTTGCTCATGAGACTGAAACTTATGCTTTCAGAATATTGCAATCTGTGTAAGAGGTAGGACATGTCTTAAATGGCCCACACCCTTTTTAGGACCCATAAAGCTGTTTGCATATGAAGGGATGGTTTTCCCTCAACCAGAAATGTGATGGGGCCTGGGGAGATTGGCATCATGCATGATATGTTCTGCCATCATTGATGGTTGTAAGGATGTAGAGGGACAAGATGTAAGGGCAGAGCCCTCACCACCAATTGTTTTCAATCATGGTAGGATTTATTCCTATGCATTGTTTGGATGACATTTGGTAGGTGTAATTTGATGCCGAGGTGCAGCAGCAGACTCCGCCGCGATCTCTGTTCCATGCATGGTAATTCACTGTGAATAATTTAGTCCTTACACGGAATTCCGGGTAGGACAAATGCTTCTGTAAAGGTCTTCTATACAGTCTCCACTTAACAAGTAAATTTAATTATCCTCTAGTAGGGGTAGACAAAATGCAGTTCATTTTTATTTTTTTATTTCTGTAAGGGAAGCAAAGGGAGACCTGATTTCAGGGTGGTGGCTCAGGAAATGATGACAGAGAGTCTAGAATAGGCCCATAGAAATTAATGAATTTGCTTTGTGATGCAAGTGATGACCTTGACAGAGACACATCTGTCTTTGCAACATGATAATCATGCCTGTTGCATTCTGAATCCTATCCTCTTCAACATCCAGCACTCCGAGAGCAGTTTACCACCCTACATCAGCAAACCTGACAAGCTCCAATGTAACACAATCACAAGCAATCATGCCTTGTTTTGCCTGATCATGCAAAATCAAATCCCATATTGAAAGTCACTGTGATCAGTAAGAGTAGCCACCTAACAATGTGCTTGAATGTTGAGATCATGCCCGATCATGTTATGTGGTTGCCTGATCAAAGGACGGAATGTATGATCATGTAACTTAAGAGACATGATCATATGGGCAAAATGCAAGATTGGATGGCTGTTCTGCCTGATCATGATATATATGAAGCATGATCTTGGAATGTGTGCATTATGATCAGTAACAATAAATGCATGGTCAGGCAATAGGGGTCATGGTCAGGCAATAGGTTATTTGATCATGCAATGGGGCTTATGATCATGCAATCCCTGATCTGATGCCTGGGGGCGATTGTTGGTTCATTCAGTATTATCCATTTATGCATAGTGTTACAACTCGTCCCCAACAAGGTCCGGCCTTGGAGGAGACGAGATAGAAAGCCGTAGTTTAACTAAGCAATGAGATATATGTATGATATACCTCTTGACACTTGTCTGTTGGCATATGGTATAGGGCGGAGGTATATTCGCTTGGGAAGATCAGGCAAGCTTATATACTAGTGGAGTAAGTTTATGGCGAAGGTGGTGCAAGGTAAGACGAGAGTGAGCACTGGGAGCTCAAGGACCTTTCGCAAAGTAACTTATGAAATATTGATCTTCGAGGGAAGAAGATCAAGATCAAGGACAGAGCTCCCCTTTATATACTTCTACAGAAATCTATTTATATCCTTTGAGGTCCAGCTGGACCTTCTTATCTGAACGGATCTTGCCTTCCTATTACGTAACTCCCTCCTATGATCTCTTATCTCTTCTTCTTTGTGCAGGCTCGTGACACATAGCAATTTCATTGATGCAGTCAGACAAGATGCATGCCATACTCTGCTCTTATAAATACATATGCTTAAAGCAGACAAAGGTACAAAATGGAGTTTGTTAAACTCCAAACATTGTCCAGCGGGTCTGAGCATTATGATCTGCCAACCTACCTCTCTCACTATGGGACCTGCGGCGGCTTAATTTAAACTTTTCTATCCCTTTTTCGGCTTATTTTGACAATTAATAATGGCTCGTTTTAAGCCTTTTTGAGGCTTGCATTTTATAAGACCATTTCGGGCTTGGGCTGGCAATCCGATTTAGGGCTTGTTTCAAGCCTTTATTTACAACTTGCATATACGTCATCATTTTTTGTCTCAAAAGGCTTGTACTACTGACCAAATATTACATATGGCATCATGGCATAGAGATGCATTCTCATTTATTTCCTTCTTCGTCTTCTGTGGTCTTTTCCACCCCCAGATCCCACCCAGCACTAGGAACATCATGCATAGAGACATTCGCTCTAAAAAGGAGCCCAAACTACGAGAAACTAAACAAAGAAGAGGCTAGAAGAGAGAATGATAAATGAAGAAAAAATATAGAAGAGCCGTGACAAAACTGAGGTAAATCGGAACAGAGGCGAAAGAAGAGAGTGGCCGTGACAGAGGTAAAGTAAATAGTAACAGGGAAGGGATGGTGGGTAACTACAGGAAAGCAAGTCGGTAGGTAGGAATATAAGTGACAAGGGTGAAGATGAAATGAATTTGAATTTGAAGATGATGAAGAAGATGAAGATGAAGATGAAGATGATGGAAGATGATGGAAGCTAGACACAAAGACAGACTCAGTTGAACGATGGACTGGGGACAGACACTCAACTGCACGGGGCCTGCCACACCCATCCTCCACTCAATAACCCCAGCTAACGCTTTAGCTGCCCATTTACACTTACACCAAAGACACGCGGCTGTAGGGCGTGCCCCTGTCAATTATATAGGTCGTGCCAGGTTTTGAGATACTCTTAACCCTTCCAACCAGTTCATTGACAGAGGCCAGATCCACCATCTCCTCCGCCTGGTACTCTTTATAATAGCTCCATTCATGGTTGCCAATATAGTGCTTATGTGACACCACTGGTTTGATGTGGGCGAAGGCGAGAGTAACAGGAGGGGTGTCGGAGGATTTGGGGTGATGGGGGAGGTCAATGGTGATCAAGTTCAGGAGCTCACCATAACATAGGTGGTCCTCAAACTCGACATGCCTGGTTGGATGGCGCCTATTCTGGTCGATAGACACCATATACTACAACCAACATTTCATCATCAATTTCTAAAGTTCTCTTCAGACTAAATAGAGTCTAACTCACCGAGACAAAGGAGGCACACCTTCTGTCCTCCTCAGCTGTATCCATCCTCGACACACGAATGGAATCGCCACCATTCAACACTCGAACACGGTTCCACACCCTCAACTTCCCTTTGACACTAAAGCTCTAAGCTCAACAGTCGGTGGGATATCGTGTTGGGTGGTCATTGTGTTGATGAGCTTATTCATCAGGTTGTGTCGGATGACACCTTGGGCGTCCTTGGTCGGGGAGGACAAAGCATAATGTGCATCTGAGCAGGCATCAATTATAAATCAAGCGCTATATGATATGACTTGGACTTACATGACGGCAAGACCGTCTCATACCGCTTAGGAGGGGCTTCATCATCACTCACCCTTCCTCTACCTCCCCAGTGAAGGTCGTATTTGTTCGCAATGTGTTGTAGATGACTCTTGACCAAAATCCGCTGGGACATGCTAGCATAAGGGTGTCGCATATTCCTTAGATTTCGGCCAAGATCACCACAATAACATTCCATTGCAAACTGCCACGATACCCAAATGGGCCCCATCATCTCGATAATTAGACCGAAGTGAAAGACTGAATGCACCTGAGCCGAACAAACATGGAGATGGCTAGGCTTGTTCCCGTGGTAGAGACTAAATGAAATCAATGTCTAAGAAGAGTTCATAATGTAATCTGAATATGCAACTCACCGGTAAAAATCCACACCCCACTTAATCCAGTCTGTCTTCAGACCCGCAAGGCGTTCCCTCGGCATCTCATAGGCCAGGCATTCTCTGACAAGGCTCGAAAACCGCATAAAATGCTTGTAGAACCTTGATTCAAGTAATCCATCCAGCAAAACTGGTGCAATATACTGCAGCCAAAAAGACCATGTGTCAGCTGTGCATGCCTGCCTATTCTTGACGAAGTCCGGTGGTCTAGCAGCAAATGATGAGGGGATTGTCGCACCGGCAGCAGCAGTTGATTCGCCAACAGCTGCCCACTGACGAGTAGTAAGGACAAAGTCCTCATCAGCCAAGTCCTTGACAGCCCCTGAGAGAAGGTTAACTTGAAGTTTGAGGATGTTCTCAAAAAGGTTGTGCATTGCATCAACGGGGAATGAAAGAGGAAAGTCGATAGTGGGGAGTTTTTCAAGGATGGACAGACCCTTGATACCATGTTTCTGCCCAAGTCTTTCTTTCTCAGCTGCGCTAGATGCAGCAGCCACCTCTCGGGCTTGGCGAATGAACTGGTAATGGGTGTGACAAGGTAGGTTATAGGGATCATGGTCGGGTACAGTCAGATCGGTTGCAGATGATTGGAGGGGGAGGTACAGTTGGTTGGGGTTACAGTTTTGGGAATGTCGGACTGAGGTTGCGTTGCACATCCGACAGGGGTGGAAGCTTCCAGTGCCCTTCATGTGCATGATCATTGATACAGCAGGCGTATCCCCTGAAACATAAAGGAGATGCGCCCTGAGTGTAAAAAAACTTCCCAGATCGGCATCCCATGTATGCACTCCAACTGTGAGTTGCAAAAGCTCCTCCACTAATGGGTAGATGAAAGAATCAAAATCTTCTGGCTTTTTAGGGCCTGGGATGAGTCCCACCGACAGTATCTCGCGGGTATGGACCCTTTCTTCTGGTGGTAGGTTGAGATTGAAAAGCACCAGAGGCCAACACGTCCCTGAGCCATTGTCAAATGGGCAGAACCCATCCGATGAGAATGAGAGAGCAATATCTCTGTCATCGGCAAAGTACTTGGTTCCGAGCTTTCTTCCATCCACCTCAATCTCTTTTTCCAAGAGTATTCTGTACATACTCCCATCAAATATGTCTTGGATATTGGAGTTATCGTATTCGCGGGTGCTCTTGTCTCGGTACATGAGTCTTTCCTTTGTTGATGGGTGGTTGTACATCTTCTGAAGCCTTGGAATAATCTTGATGTACAAAAACCTTTGGAATGGTTTCCCGTTTCGGTCGAATCTGTCTGCACCACACTTGGAGCACTTCTGATCTTTAGCATAAGGGCCGGCGAAGCAAAGACAAGAGTGCTTGCACATGTCATAATAATCGCAAAGGGTGTCTGAATAATTGTCGATTAGAGACTGTGCCTCTTTGAGGGAGATGAACGGTATATTGTTGGCATGGTCTGGAAGACTGTTGTATGCAGCTCGTGAGATGTTGTGATCGACCTTCCAACTATATAGGCCAATCTTATCAATGTCTTCTTCGCTCATTGCATACACTATCGGATAATGAGACAATGAGTTGGTGAATAGAAATCCTTATGAAAACAGAACTTACATCTCGGACCTGCTTCCCTCTTTTCTCTGGCGACAGCCTGCTCATCCCATGATTCCATATCCTCCCTTCTCCCCCCCACGTCTAGATGGGACTGCGCATCCCTTAATTCTTCCTCTGACTCAGTGCCATGCTCTCCAGAAACAGATGGCGCTGCTGAATCATCTTCGTTGTCCGACACTGAAATCTGGCACTGCACTCTGGAAAGACTGTTGTTGATGAATGTCTGAAAAGCAGGATTGGACACTGAAGCTGGGGAATGGTCGACAAAGATGCTGCTCTGGGGTGTGGAAATGTCAGTGTGCGTTGGCCGAAGACTCACCTCAGACATTTCTGCATCTCCGTCCCCTTGTGCTCCACCATTAGTTCCCTCTGCTTCCCCTGGCATGACGGAATTGTTACTGGCATCCCCCTCTTGCGCTTGTTGTAGGGTCCTCATCTTCTCAAGGTGTCTGGTTCATGTGACTACAGTAACTCGTCGGTCGCAGTACGACAGTGTACAGTTGCATTCGATGATGCGTGCTTTGTAGTCTGTTGTGGGCATATTTCTTGCGATAGCTGGTTGAAAGAGTGGACAACGAGAAACGAAGATGATTGGATGATAGCAACAATCATGCATAATAGAAGATGATGAAATGACAAAAGATTAAATTTGGTGCATTCATCTCACATGACTGATTTTTGGCAATGGCGCTTAATTACACTATAATTGTAACAAGGTCAACCTCGCTCATCTCTCTTCTTTCGAAGTGCTTCCATTGAATCTTCTATTTCTTCCTCTTTTTTTTTAAGATTCCCCTCACCACTTCATCAGCCAAAAAAATGTCGTCAGGGACATAACGCATTCTCACTATAGGTCACAGGAGATGCTGTGGTGAGGAAAGTGCAGGGATGATATCATATGAGATCAGAGTGGGATTTTGGAGCAGAAGCGCAGCAAGCATAGTTAGAGTGGCAAATAATGCAGTGAGTGCATGTAGTACTTATATAATAAGTCCATAGTCCTGGCTTTACAGTGTGATGCCAGAAAGTTCAACACAAAATCTCACTAAATCTTTCACAACCTCACTTTCTATTTCTAGTCATTCTACCTACAATGCCCCGCCCAACCAGGTCCAACACTCGCCCAGTCTCACCAACACCATCCAGTCCTCTTCTTGCATCTTCATCAAACGGTGGGCAGAGAAGTGGTGGCCAAAGAGGTGTAAACCGCTTTGTACCGTATTCTATGGGGGAGTCTCACTCTGCGCAACCCGGACCCTCTCAAACCCATCTTGATGTCCCCTCCCATCCTCATCCAAGGAGGACTCGGAGTGACCAAGAGCTGATCGATGGACTCTTGGCCGAATCCCAGGAATATCAACAATCCCAGAGAACAGGTATGATACATCTTCTGTTCCTTCCTATTCCCCTTGTTGTTGACTAGGTTGCTCATGCATTGACTCCTGCCTCTTGCAGCTGATGTCCACGGTGTCGCCGCCGCCTCCTCCTTCCACAACAATGCCTCCTTCTCTCCTGCTCGAACTTCTCCCTCTTCACCAGAGGTATCCCCCCCCCCTGGGGCTCTCCATTTTGACCCTGACATCTCCTACCCCATCTCAGATCCCAAATCCTCCAAGCCGCTTAGAGCGATAATGGGACTGGGGCATGGGGTGAATGACAATATTTGGAGGAAGATTCTAGTGAGTAGCAATTGATATTTCATTGGATAAGCTCCCAACGCTTTCCTTAGGAGGATGTCCGCCGAAGCGCTGTTCGAGCCTTTGGTGATAAAGTGGGCATGGAGACATGGAAGGGCACAGACTATGAGGAGCATGTGCTCTTCATGGGTCTTGTGAGTGACATTCTTTTATATGTTTTGGATGGCCAGCTAACCTTGTTGAAGGTCGCCGACAAGCATGTCGACGTCTTTGGTGCTGCCCAGTGCAAAAGCAAGTGGCCTATACGGTCACTGGGCATGCAGTACCTCAAAAATAAGGCCCAAACTGCTAGGAAGAAGAGAAGCTTGTGCTCTTCCTAGCGGATGTCTCGATTGTGTTTTTGTATATTGTACTTTAATGATTCTATTTTTTGTATTTTTACAATTCGATGCATGTAATTCGACCAACCAAACCAAGGGTTAGCTACAGGCTCATTTCAAGCTGCTAAAGGGATCAGAACAACCCATTTCTCAGATAAAAACAATACTGAAAATGGCTTAAAAGCAGCTGTTATACGGATGAAAAGAAGCTGCTAAAAGGATCAGAATAACCCAACTCATGGATAAAAATAATGCTGAAATTGGCTTAAAACAAGCTGCTAAAAGGGTCAGAATAACCCATCTCATGGGTAAAAATAATGCTGAAAATGGGTTAAAACAAGCTGCTAAAAGGGTCAGAACAACCCATCGCATGGATAAAAATAAGGCTGAAAATGGCTTAAAACAAGCTGCAATAAGAATTAGAATAACCCATGTTTCCAATACAAATAATGCTGAAAATGGCTTATAATAATTCGGCAAATGGCTTATTTTAAAGCCCAAAAAATAAGCCCAGAAAAGTGCTCAATTAAGCCACATTGTGGCTTGTTTTGATCCTAAATGGTAAGCCGAAAAATCGATAAAAAGACGCAATTGTGGCTTATTTTAAGCCGAAACAGTTATGGCTTAAATTAAGCCGCCGCGGGTCCCATAGTGCTTGGACACCACACCCGCCGCATTCGATGCATTCTTTCACCTTGTTATCAGTTACCAAGGCATTCTTCATGACTTCGAGGACCCCCTCAGCGACGTGGACGTCAACCGCCGGCTATTGGACGGTGTCGATGCCTTGGTTACTCACCGCACCAAAGCTGCTCTCCGCGCACATGGCAAAACAGTGCTCTCCGCAACGTCGGCCGACCTGTATGAGATCATGATGGACGTCATCGATGACGCCATGCTTGAGGCACGTTTCCTTCAGGTGCCGACACGCCCCCGCCACCCACCAACCGTCGCCAACGTCATCGCTCCCGTCCCCGCGCCTCCACTCATTGCCAAACTCGCCCCCGCCCCCTCCACCACCACGAAGGGCCACACTACGCAACAGCTCGACTGGCTCGACCCCGCCAAACGGCTCCCCCTCGGTGACGCCGGCCGATCCGCCCGCGCCTATCTTCAAAGCATCAACGCGTGTTTCTCATGCTGCGTTGTCGGCCATCACCGCCTTATTTGCCCAACCCGCCCCCCCTCCACCCCGCCCAACGCCTCCGCGTCCGTGCCGGTCGCTAACCTCGTCTCCCTTGCCGACGACGATGAGTCCGACCACCACGGCGTTTTCGCTGTCGACCCTGTCACAGACACTCTAGTACAGGATGCCTCGTCTGCGCTCGCTGGGTCAGTACCTCTCATCATGGTCAATTGCCGTTTCAAGGCTGACGGAGACACTGTCCCAGCACTCGTTGATTGCGGCGCTGGCATCAACGTCATTGACCGGGCGTACGCAGAGCAACAGGGATGGCAAGGACGGCCGATTATACCGGTGGGGACCAAAATGGCAGACAATCGGGCGGGTCCAGTCGTAGACCAGGAGTATGTAGTGGATGTAATCATTGGTGACACTACCTACAACGCTACCCCATTCTACGCCATGGCCCTTGGTCCACGATACCGCCTTATCCTCGGTTTACAGTTCTGTCGTCAACACCGCCTATTTGATGGGGCGGAGCGTTTAAATCACCTCCTCAATGCAGGGGGGTCATCCTATACATCGCTTGTGCAACTACAACTCAACTCCATCACACCAGTCGAATCCCCGACCGTAAGCACTGAACGCCACTCCCACTCTGACGCCATCCTCCGTGAATTTGCCGACATCCTTCCAGCCAATATCTCTGACGTCTCCCACTACCCGCCCATTTGTTCGTCCACCTCCCAAGTCCGCCACCGAATAAACATTCTTCCTGATGCGATGCCTGTCGCTCGAGCTGGATTTCGAGTACCGTTAGCGTGGCGCGACACCCTTCGACAAGAAATCGAGAAACACTGTACCGCAGGCCGCCTCCGTCCATCCAGTTCCCCTTGGGCCGCCCCTGCTTTCCTCATTAAGAAAGAAAATGGCAAATTCCGGTTCCTCTGCGATTTTCGCGGCCTCAATAGTGTCACGGTTAAAGATCGCACCCCGGTTCCCAACATTGACGACATTCTCCAACGCGCCGCCCGTGGCAAGGTTTTCGCCAAACTCGACCTTACCGATGCATTTTTTCAGACGCTCATGCACGAGCCCGATATCGAGAAAACGGCAATTAGCACTCCCTGGGGTTTATACGAATGGGTTGTGATGCCGCAAGGCGCGTGCAACTGGCCGGCAACACAACAACGCCGCCTCAACGAGGCTTTACGTAACCTCATCAGTGTTTGTTGTGAAGCTTATGTCGATGATATCATCATTTGGGGTGCGACCGACTCTGACTTAGCGAAAAATATTCGCGCGGTTCTCACGGCTTTACGTAACAGCGGGTTTGTTTGCTCGCCTAGCAAGTCGAAATTTTTCGTCGACTCAGTCTCCTTCCTGGGCCACGTAATCTCCCCCAATCACATTGGGCCAGATCCGAAGAAAGTCGAAGCACTACGCGCATGGCCATCTCCTGGTTGTGTGAAAGACCTCCGATCCTTTCTTGGCCTTCTCCAATATTTACGCAAATTCATCCCACACATCGCCACCAAGACGTCCGTTCTCACGGCTCTTCTCCCTCCGAACAAGACAGCAGAGAAAGCGTATGAATCCCGTAAACGTCAACTGGCTAAGGGCCTCCCAGCTGAGCGATTAGAATCACTGAGTTGGGTATGGAAGTGGACAACGTCGGCGCAAGACGCGTTTGAGGCGCTGAAGGAAATGGTGGCACGTATCACAGGTCTGTCCCCCCTTTCCCATGAAGCTATCCTCGCAGGTCAAACCAATCTCTACCTTTTCACCGACGCAAGCAACACCGGCCTCGGCGCCTGGTTGGGCACGGGTCTATCCCCCGACAACGCTCAACCTATCGCCTACGATTCCCGCTCTCTCACCGCCGCCGAACGAAATTATCCGGTACACGAAAAAGAGTTATGCGCCATCATCCACGCCCTCAAAGAGTGGCGGCCTCTACTTCTCGGCGTCCCGGTGCACGTCATGACGGACCATGCGACTCTCAAGTGGTTCTTTCAACAACCAAATCTGTCCGAACGTCAGAAGCGATGGCTACTAGTACTCGCCGATTACGACCTCCAGATTTCCCATATTCCAGGGGCCACTAATGTCATCGCCGACGCTTTCTCCTGGCTCCGAAACTCCGATGCCCACGTCAACGCCCTCACCATGATGGTTCTCTCACCAAACACAGCTTTCCTGGATGCAGTGGCTGAAGGGTATGGGCAGGACCCAGTAATGAGCATTTGGAGGGAAGTAGACCGCTGCCATCCGGGTGTCCGCACAGCCGAAGTCAACGGAGCACGGGGGGTCAGGACGGTGCTGACATACGAGGACCGGCTCTGCATTCCCGACGTACTCACCTTGCGAGAACAGTGCCTACAGGAATGTCACGATGCGATGGGCCATTTCGGGGTGGAGAAAACACTTGAACTATTGCGTTGTAAGTACTTCTGGGATGGTATGGCTAGTGACGTAAAGGACTTTGTCAGCACTTGCCCAGCCTGTCAGACATCCAAAGCTACCACCACTAAGCCTCCCGGACTACTACACTCATTACCAGTTCCTCCCGCCAAATTCTCCGACATAGGCATAGATTTCGTGGGGCCACTACCGCAATCACACAGCTTCGACTATCTCATCGTCATTACCGATCGCCTCACCGGCTGGGTCGCTCTCATACCAACAGTCATGACGCTCACGTCCTCCGCTTTTGCTCAACTCTACTACGACCACTGGGTTTCTAAATATGGGGTACCACAATCCATCGTCTCAGACCGCGATAAGTTATTCACTGCTGCGTCATGGCGTCGGTTGAATTCACTCCTGGGCACTAAGCTAAAGATGTCCACAGCATACCACCCCCAGACCGATGGTATATCAGAACGATCAAACAAGACAGTCATCCAGATCCTGCGAACCTGGACTGACGACCAAGGCCGAAATTGGGCAGCCAACCTACAGCGGGTCGCCTTCGCAATGAACAACACCATCCGACGCTCAACCCACCACACCCCCGCCGAGCTCGTTTTCGGGAAACGCCTGTCACTCACTCCGCCGCTTCTCCCCTCAACATCAGCTACGGACCAGTCCCTCGCCCAACCTACAGCCTCCGAATGGGATCTCGCTGCCCAACGCATGGCCCTCGAAGAGGGCATCGCTCGTGACGAACTGCTTCTCGCTAAGCATCGGCAAAGTGTTCAAGCCAACAAGCATCGTCGGCCGGACCCGGTCTACCGCCCGGGAGACAAAGTCTACTTGAACACAGCTGAGTTCCGTCACGAATATAAGACAGCCACTAACCGTTCTGCGAAGTTCATGCCCCGTTGGGAAGGCCCCTTCACCATCCTCAAGGCCTTTCCCGAGCAATCACTCTATGAATTGGATGTTCCCGTCACCTCAACACAGTCGACGCCTCGCCGCCATGTTTCGCGCCTCAAGCCATACCGGGAGTCCGAACAGTATCACCAGCACGCGGTTCCTCGCCTACTTGACCACCCGGCTGTTTCCTCGCCACGCATCCTCCAAATCCTTGAAGACCGCACCCTCACCCCCAAGGGAAATCATCCAAAGGTCTATTGTAAGAGGCTAGCCTCCGACCCAGTGACCCACGGTCACCACTTTCCCCAGCTTCTAATTTCGAGCCACGTTTCAATTTGCTTCCGCTTCTTCCTCCAAGTTGCGCGCGTCAAATTGCATCCGCGCTCCCTTTCCCAGGTCACGTGCTTTATTTTTCCCCTGTTTCTCCGAGCCGCGTCTCAATTTACTCCCGCTCCTTTCCTCCAAGTCGCGCGCGTCAAATTGCATCCGCACTCTCCCTCCCAGGTCACGTGCATCATTTTACTTCCGCTTTTTCTCTTCTTGCTTTCTCTTCCATTTCTCGTCCTAAGTCCGAGTTTCTTGTCCGATTTTTCATGCCACAAGCCCCGGTGTTTACCGGGCTTTGGTCGTGACTGGTTTCGAGAGCGAAGGCAAAGTGCATGGAAAGGTTGACACACAAATTCCTTTATTCTTTTATCCTTGTTGTGTTCAACCTTTCCTTCTTCCGACTTTACAGTCACAAGTACCTTGCCTTCTCCTCTTGTTCCTATCAATTCTTCATCTTGTCTCCTTTACTAGTCGCTGATAGGACATAATCAGCATATGCATTTGGGATCTTGTTTGCTTCTCTCCAGTCCGAAGTTAAGCCTCGAGCCCTGCCAGCCCTAAGAGCCCACCAGTTCTCTCCAAGCCTTGTCCCTCCGAGCTAGCCCCAACAGTACAGTGAAGGTCTATTGTCCGGACCTTACACTTTTTTTCAAACTCATTACCCAAATCAATTCACACCACACTCCACCACACCAACATACATCATGGCGTTTGATTCTCAGGGCCAACCCATCATTGCGTACGACGAGGTGACTTCCCGTCCCATCATCGGGCATCACCCCACTGGCGTTCCCATCTTCGGCACATTCACGGACGACCACCTATCGTCCGCGGGCTCCGGAGAAAATTTGGCTTCGCCCACAACTTCAAACGCGGTGCCTTCGGTGCCTGACCTACCCGACGAAAAGATGGTAAACTACGCAACCCCTGTACACGATACCACGGGTGCAATCTACCGAAAGACCCCGGGCCTCACCACTGCCTTTTCCGGCCCGGCCGTTCCTGAGATCGACGAGCTTAAATCTATTGTTGCCGGACTCCTTCGTTCCACCCAAGCGCTAGCCGATCAAGCCACCACAGGCCACGACCGTCACGTCCCCCCCTCCACACGCGGGTCCCGCCCGGACAAGATCTCCCCGCCGCGACTTGGGACTCACTCCTCCGCCGACCCGTTCGCGCTCCAGCGACATCTCCTCGCCTTGGAGACCTATTTCCGTGACGCCCTCCTACACTGGAGCCCCGGCCCGGCTGAGCACGCGTGGAAGATTTCGGTGGCAAATACCTCGATCTCCCAATCGGGCGGCCGGTTCACCACGTGGCTCGAGCTCCATGGCAAACACGCCGAAACTTGGGATGCATGGCAAGTCTCCCTTAAGTCTCACATTCTCGCCCGCGGCTGGGAGTCCAAACTCCGCCACCGATTCATGCAGCTTCGCTGCTTGGACACCACACCCGCCGCGTTCGATGCATTCTTTCACCTTGTTATCAGTTACCAAGGCATTCTTCATGACTTCAAGGACCCCCTCAGCGACGTGGACGTCAACCGCCGACTATTGGACGGTGTCGATGCCTTGGTTACTCACCGCACCAAAGCTGCTCTCTGCGCACGTGGCAAAACGGTGCTCTCCGCAACGTCGGCCGACCTATACGAGATCATGATGGACATTATCGATGACGCCATGCTTGAGGCGCGTTTCCTTCAGGTGCCGACACGCCCCCGCCACCCACCAACCGTCGCCAACGTCATCGCTCCCGCCCTCGCACCTCCACTCATTGCCAAACTCGCCCCCGCCCCCTCCACCACCACGAAGGGCTACACCGCACAACAGCTCGACTGGCTCGACCCCGCCAAACGGCTCCCCCTCGGTGACGCCGGCCGATCTGCCCGCGCCTATCTTCAAAGCATCAACGCGTGTTTCTCATGCCGCGTTGTCGGCCATCACCGCCTTATCTGCCCAACCCGCCCCCCCTCCACCCCGCCCAACGCCTCCGCGTCCGTGCCGGTCGCTAACCTCGTCTCCCTTGCCGACGACGACGAGTCCGACCACCACGGCGTTTTCGCTGTCGACCCTGTCACAGACACTCTAGTACAGTGTAAGTGCAGAGCCCTTACCACCACTCGTTCTCACCATATGATAGGATTTATCCCTATGCATTGGTCGATGTTGGTAGGTGAGATTTGATGCCGAAACGCGTCTTTCGGACTTCGCCGAAACGCGGCATCGAGCTCTGTCCGGCCTTATCCTATGCATGATATTTATTCTCATGCATAGGACCGGCAAATTGCTTCCGAAACGCGGCAGCGGACTTCGCCGGATCTCTGCCCCTTTTTTCGATGGACTTCTGTTTGTTTCCTCATACATTCATATATATATATATATTGGTACATAGTTATAGTTCTCCTTTTACCTAGCAAACTTAATGCATATTCCCGTGCTAGTTTGCGTCCATTCAGACAACTATAACTATCTTACACCTCTATGAACGCTCTCCTCGAACGCTTTCTCGAACCTCATTTCCCCTTCGAACGCTCAACGAACCCTGTCCGAACGCAGTGAGGCACCCACAGTGCCTACACTTTTTTTCAAACTAGCCTTTCCCACGAATCGCAATATCTATGATGCCGCCGAAACCCACTAAAGGAGCAGTGGAGGACTCACCTTCCGAATCCCCTACTGCAGCGCTTTTGGAGTGCCTTGTTGGCCGTGCCCAGAAGCAGGACGACACACTCGCACTCCTTACCGAGTTACTGCTCAAACAACAAAAACAGTCAACGGTTAAAGATCGGTACAATCCTCGGGGTCTTCCTCTACCTAAGCCCTCAGACATTCCCCGTTTTCAAGGTCCCCTGGGGAATGCAGACAGCGTATTGACTCATCTTCGTCGACTACAACAACTACTTCGAACAAACGGCTTATTGACTCCTTCTGATGATGAGGAGCTGGAGGCGCGAAGGCGAATTACTGTAATTGAGTTGGCCAACAATTCGATAGACTGTGCTGGCTTAGTTGGTTGGGTCGAACATGAGGGCCGCCGTATGGAGGAGGATGGGAGGAGTACTTGGCAAGACTGGTCAGTTGCTTTCAAAGCTAAGGCCATGCCTTCACACTGGGAGTATCGGGAGTCTCGTACCTTATTCCGTCTCTCACTTCAAGAGATTTCTCCCGATGCGTGGCGAAAATTCGACGATGCTGTTATTCTTCATCGCAGCCATCTTCACGGTACCCACCACTATCCCCTCGACCACGAAATTGCTCGCCTTTACCGTGCTGCTTGTCCCGAGCGCCTTTTTCTCCGCCTAGTGGATGAGCCCGGATTTCACACGAACGATTTGGATGGTCTACGTGTGTTGATGAGCAATCATATTGAACGAATCGCACATGAAGATGCAGCCTCTCAACACGTACCGCGCTCTATTAAGACTCCTGCTTCTTCCGCCTCTCGATCCTCGGACTCTGCTCAACTTCCTCAGCCGGTCAATTACTATTATGATCCCGCCCACCCGCTCCCTTATTATCGTTCGCCAGCCGGTCGGTACATTCGTAATGTATTCCGCCAAGAGAACCGTTGTTTCGACTGCCGCAAGATTGGTCACCAACACCCACAATGCCCCAGTCGTACGCACCATACTCAGCCTAAGGTGAATCAGCTGGAGACCGAGTTAACTGCTGGGGATACCACTTCGGCGTACCTCGCTCTTGCGCAAACTATTCCGTCAGCCGCCGAACCTATTCAAGACTCTTCGTACGCCCTTTTCCACCCTCTTCTTGCTATATCCGTTCCGATCCCGGCTGATGACCTCTGGCCAGCTCGTCTCATTAGGCTCCTAATCGACACAGGGGCGTCCACGACCTTCGTGGATCCAAAGCTGGCAGCGAGGCTGGGATGGTCGGTGAAGACAAGTGCCGTACGGATGAGAGTTAGGTTAGCTGGCGGAAAGGCGGGTCCCATAGTCACCGATACGGTTATCGGCTCGTTTTCTCTAGGCGACAGGATGTATCAAATAAACGGTGTGGTGATGGATTTGCACGGAATGTATGATGGTATCTTAGGGCTTAACTTCCTTGCTCGGCACGGTTTATTGGCGGATACAACCTCCCTTGTTCACCTATTGGAGGCTGGAGGCGCGAACCTATCTGCGTTAGGACTGCGAAAGGATGACGCGTCCCCTTCGGAGCTTGTCTCCGCTACTAGGCTACACCACACGGAGATCCACCCGGCAACTCCGCATGCGACCGCGGCCGCAGATTCTCACAGTCTGACAGACGTCCTGCGTCGTCTCCAGGCCGAGTTTCACGATGTCTTTTGTGATGACCTAGGCGATGTACGAAACTTCCCCACCATATCAAAGACCAGATCGGGTATCCGTTTCGAAATTAATCTCAAACATGGTGCCACTCCCAAACACTCGGCGCCTTACCGCGTACCCGAAGCCCTGCTCCCTCGTTTCCGTGAGATGCTGTTAGAGCATCTGAATGCAGGTCGTCTTCGCTATTCCAGTTCCCCTTGGGCCTCCCCGGCGTTCCTCGTGTCCAAAGGTAATGGCAAATTCAGAATGGTCTGCGATTTCCGCGCTCTGAACAATGTCACGGTCCCCGACATGTACCCTATGGGGAATGTCCAGGATATCCTCCACCGTGCCGCCAGGAAGGGCAAGATTTTCGCAAAACTTGACTGTAAGGATGCCTTTTTCCAGACGCTAATGAAGGAGGAGGACATCCCGAAAACCGCTATCACCACTCCTCTCGGTCTCCTAGAGTGGGTGGTAATGCCTCAAGGGATCCGGAACGCGCCGGCCGCTCAACAGCGTCGCATTAATGAGGCGTTACAAGGTTTAACTGGGGAATGTTGCGAGGCTTACGTGGACGATATCATCATCTGGGGGAAGGATGCGAAGGACCTGCATGATAATATTGTGAGTGTTCTTTCTGCCCTACGTCGAAGTGGTCTTCGCTGCTCGCGTGAGAAGTCAAAGCTGTTCCTCGACGAAGTAGCGTTCTTAGGCCACATCATTCGCCCCGGACAGATTCTGCCCGACCCCGCCAAAATCGCACGCGTCGAGCAGTTCCCCCTCCCGGTCAATTCTCACCAACTCCACTCGTTCCTTGGTCTCGTTAACTACCTTCGCGATTTCGTACCCAACCTGGCCGACCACACCGCCGTGCTTCACGCCACTCTTCCTCCGAATGCGGCGGCTGAGAAAGCTTACTACAAGGCTGTCAAGATGCATAAGGGACACCTCCCCGAGGGATGGACTGGTTGGAGATGGTCGTTCGGCCCTGCGGAGAAGGCGGCCTTTGAAGCGACTCGACGCGCGGTGAGTACTGTCCCCTGTCTTGCCGTTATCGATTATGATGCTGTCAAAGCGGGAAAGCAGCAGGTTTTTCTATTCACCGACGCTTCCAACACAGGTACTGGCGCTTGGATTGGTGTCRGTACCTCTCGGGAGTCCGCCCAGCCCGTGGCCTACGATTCGCGCACTTTCAATAGTGCACAACGGAACTATCCGGTACACGACCGTGAGCTGCTGGCGATTATTAATGCCCTCGATCATTGGCGCCCTCTGCTATACGGCATTCCAGTCCACGTCTACTGCGATCACTTTACCCTTCAATGGTTCCTAGGTCAACGTAATCTCTCTCCCCGTCAGCTTCGGTGGCTGAGTACTCTGAAGGATTTCGACCTCCGCATCGAATATATCAAAGGGGAGTTCAATACTCTCGCCGATTACCTCTCTCGTCATGCTCCTTCGGACGCCGCCGAACCTGCCGACCCCTCTCTGGATCAATCACCGGTTTCAGTTCATGCCACAATGACATACGAGCCCACTTTGGATCCGGACACCCTTCGCGCGATTGTGCAGGGTTATCAAGGTGATGTATTATTCAAAGAATGGCTTGCTGATCCGTCTACTGCTCCAGGTGTTACCCTCCATAATCATGATACACACCAACTCCTCCTTGTTGACAACCGTTTATGTATCCCGGACGTTAATACCCTTCGTGAGGAACTTATGCGGCAAGCACATGAGGGAACTGCTGGACATCTGGGTGTGGAGAAAACTATGGAGATACTCAGGAGTGGATACTTTTGGGAGACAATGTCCAAGGATGTCCGTGAGTTTGTCCGTGCGTGTCACTTATGTCAACAGGCAAATGCCCCTACGACGAAACCGGCTGGTCCTGTGCATCCGCTCCCGGTCCCACGYGATAAATTCGATGACATCGCTATCGATTTTGTGGGACCACTCCCTTCTTCCGGCGGACATGACTATCTTCTCACGATCACGGATAGACTAACCGGGTTCATTGAATTGGTTCCATGTTTTACCACTATTAACGCTCGCGACCTCGCTATCTTGGTTTGGGACAGATGGGTTTCTCGCTATGGCCTCCCGCTCTCTATTACGTCCGATCGCGATACACTATTTACCTCACGATTTTGGACGACCCTCTGGGAGCAGCAGAACGTCAAGCTCAAAATGTCCACGGCCTTCCATCCGCAAACCGACGGCGCCTCGGAGCGTACGAACAAGACGGTAGTTCAACTCCTTCGTAGCTGGGTGGACCGACATGGCAAATCTTGGGTTAAGTACCTTCCTCGTGTTTCCCAAGCCATGAATAATACTGTCAGACGTTCCACAGGTTTCTCTCCGGCACAACTGGTCCTGGGCCGCCGACTACGTACCCTTCCAAGCCTTCCCCGACCTCCCTCCTTCATCCAGGCGTCTCTTCCTACGCGGGCTGAATGGACTCTCGCTGCGGATCGCACTGACCTCTCGCTCGCCGACGCCCGCGATAACCTCATTTTGGCGAAACATCGTATGGCCGTCCAGGCCAATCGCCATCGCCGTCCGGAAGTAGTCTACAAGGTTGGGGATTGGGTGTGGTTGGATACCCGAAATAGGTTGAAGGAATTTCGTGCTGGAGACGGGGAATATCGCGCTGCTAAGTTCTTCCCCCGCTTCCAGGGGCCTTACCAGGTACAAGAAGCTAACCCCGCCCTCTCAGTTTACCGTCTTCACATGAATGACCGGACATACCCAAAATTCCATGGTCATCTCCTTAAGCCTTATCTGTCATCGCCTAGGTTTCATCAAACATCACCGGTAACCCACCAATCGGACACTGGACGTCGCAGCATTCTTCAAATCCTGGATGATCGAGTGTATCGCGGTCATAGACAACTCCGGGTAGTACTCAGCGGCGACGGTCCTAATGGTCAATGGAGGAATCTCGACGACTTGCGTACACACGATGGTTTCCGGGCCTTATATGATGAATATATAGGCGACGACGAACTGGCCTTGTGAGTCCCCTTCCTGTTTGCTCCTGTTTTCCTTTGTATCAGTGTCTGGGGGCTGCTTGCGTTTCTCTGTGGGTTTTTTGGCCATTATTGGTTTTTTTCCCTGGCTTGCGCTCAGCAAGACTAAATTAACAGGACTTTCTCACAGAGTGTTCTCCTGCCCAGTCCTTCCAACGTGGATGGATTTGGAAAGTAACGTGTTGACAGGGGGGCGCTGGCAGTCCCCACGGCCTGGTGATCGTTCGTTCTTTTGCCCCTATTCTCTTCTTTTCAATTTTACGTTCCTTTGCCTTATCTCTTAATTCCTTCTTTATCTCTTTGATCCGGTCGAGTCTTCCCCTGGCTCTCATCTGGGCGGGGGAGAGTGTAAGTGCAGAGCCCTTACCACCACTCGTTCTCACCATATGATAGGATTTATCCCTATGCATTGGTCGATGTTGGTAGGTGAGATTTGATGCCGAAACGCGTCTTTCGGACTTCGCCGAAACGCGGCATCGAGCTCTGTCCGGCCTTATCCTATGCATGATATTTATTCTCATGCATAGGACCGGCAAATTGCTTCCGAAACGCGGCAGCGGACTTCGCCGGATCTCTGCCCCTTTTTTTCGATGGACTTCTGTTTGTTTCCTCATACATTCATATATATATATATATATATTGGTACATAGTTATAGTTCTCCTTTTACCTAGCAAACTTAATGCATATTCCCGTGCTAGTTTGCGTCCATTCAGACAACTATAACTATCTTACACCTCTACGAACGCTCTCCTCGAACGCTTTCTCGAACCTCATTTCCCCTTCGAACGCTCAACGAACCCTGTCCGAATGCAGTGAGGCACCCACAGTGCCTACAGATGGGCGTTCGTGGTATAGGTCTAGAGGGCGTTCGGATGCGTTCGAGGAAGCGTTCGGTGTTTGTTTATAGTTATAGTGGTCTACTGGATGCGAAACTAGCAATGGTTGATATGCATGAGTTTCGCTTGGAGAAAGAGAAAACTATAACTATGTATGAGATCTATATATATATATGTATGGACGTATGCAGAAACAAACAGAAGTCCATCGAAAAAAAGGGGCAGAGATCCGGCGAAGTCCGCCGCCGCGTTTCGGCAGCGATTGCCGGTCCTATGCATGAGAATAAAATATCATGCATAGGATGAGGCCGGACAGAGCCGATGCCGCGTTTCGGCGAAGTCCGAAAGACGCGTTTCGGCATCAAATCTCACCTACCAACATCGACCAATGCATAGGAATAAATCCTACCATATGGTGAGAATGAATGGTGGTAAGGGCTCTGCACTTACACTCTCCCCCGTCCAGATGAGAGCCAGGGGAAGACTCGACCGGATCAAAAAGATAAAAGAAAGAATTAAGAGATAAGGCAATGGAACATAAAATTGAAAAGGAGAGAATAAGGGCAAAAGAACGAACGATCACCAGGCCGTGGGGACAGCCAGCGCCCCCCTGTCAACACGTTACTTTCCAAATCCATCCACGTTGGAAGGACTGGGCAGGAGAACACTCTGTGAGAAAGTCCTGTTAATTTAGTCTTGCTGAGCGCAAGCCAGGGAAAAAAACCAATAATGGCCAAAAAACCCACGGAGGAACGCAAGCAGCCCCCCCAGACACGTATACAAAGGAAAACAGGAGCAAACAGGAAGGGGACTCACAAGGCCAGTTCGTCGTCGCCTATATATTCGTCATATAAGGCCCGGAAACCATCGTGTGTACGCAAGTCGTCGAGATTCCTCCATTGACCATTAGGACCGTCGCCGCTGAGTACTACTCGGAGTTGTCTATGACCGCGATACACTCGATCATCCAGGATTTGAAGAATGCTGCGACGTCCAGTGTCAGATTGGTGGGTTACCGGTGATGTTTGATGGAACCTAGGCGACGACAGATAAGGCTTAAGGAGATGACCATGGAATTTTGGGTATGTCCGGTCATTCATGTGAAGACGGTAAACTGAGAGGGCAGGGTTAGCTTCTTGTACCTGGTAAGGCCCCTGGAAGCGGGGGAAGAACTTAGCAGCGCGATATTCCCCGTCTCCAGCACGAAATTCCTTCAACCTATTTCGGGTATCCAACCACACCCAATCTCCAACCTTGTAGGCTACTTCAGGACGGCGATGGCGATTGGCCTGGACGGCCATACGATGCTTCGCCACAAGGAGGTTATCGCACGCCTCAGCGAGCGAGAGGTCAGTGCGATCCGCTGCGAGAGTCCATTCGGCCTGTGTGGGAAGGGAAGCCCGGGTGAATGGAGGAGGACGAGCCAGACTAGGTAGGGTACGGAGCCGACGGCCAAAGACCAGTTGTGCGGGAGAGAAACCTGTGGAACGTCTGACAGTGTTATTCATGGCTTGGGAAACACGAGAGAGGTACTTAACCCAAGAGGTGCCATGCCTATCCACCCAGCTACGTAGCAGTTGCACCACCGTCTTGTTGGACCGTTCCGAAGTGCCGTCAGTCTGCGGATGGAAGGCCGTGGACATCTTGAGCTTGACGTTCTGCTGCTGCCATAGTGTTGTCCAGAATCGCGAGGTGAACAGAGTATCACGATCGGACGTAATGGAGAGCGGCAAACCATAACGAGACACCCATCGCTCCCAAACCAGGATGGCGAGATCCCGCGCATTGATCGTGGTGGAGCAGGCGACCAGTTCGATGAACCCGGTTAGTCTATCCGTGATCGTGAGGAGATAGTCGTGTCCACCGGAAGAAGGGAGTGGTCCTACAAAATCGATAGCGATATCATCGAATTTATCGCGTGGGACCGGAAGCGGATGCAAGGGACCAGCCGGCTTCGTCGTGGGTGCGTTCGCCTGTTGACATAAATGGCACGCACGGACAAACTCACGAACATCCTTGGACATTGTCTCCCAAAAGTATCCACTCCTGAGTACCTCCATGGTTTTCTCCACTCCCAGATGCCCAGCAGTGCCTTCATGGGCTTGCCGCATAAGTTCCTCACGAAGTGTATTAACGTCCGGAATGCATAAGCGGTTGTCAACGAGGAGAAGTCGGTGGGTATCATGATCATGGAAGGTAACACCTGGAGCAGTAGACGGATCAGCAAGCCATTCTTTGAATAATACATCACCTTGATAACCCTGCGCAATCGCGCGAAGGGTGTCCGGATCCAAAGTGGGCTCGTATGTCATTGTGGCATGAACTGAAACCGGTGATTGATCCAGAGAGGGGTCGGCAGGTTCGACGGCATCCGAAGGGGCGTGACGAGAGAGGTAATCGGCGAGAGTATTGAACTCCCCTTTGATGTATTCGATGCGGAGGTCGAAATCCTTCAGAGTACTCAACCACCGAAGCTGACGGGGAGAGAGATTACGTTGACCTAGGAACCATTGAAGGGTAAAGTGATCGCAGTAGACGTGGACTGGAATGCCGTATAGCAAAGGGCGCCAATGATCGAGGGCATTAATAATCGCCAGCAGCTCACGGTCGTGTACCGGATAGTTCCGTTGTGCACTATTGAAAGTGCGCGAATCGTAGGCCACAGGCTGGGCGGACTCCCGAGAGGTACCGACACCAATCCAAGCGCCAGTACCTGTGTTGGAAGCGTCGGTGAATAGAAAGACCTGCTGTTTTCCCGCTTTGACAGCATCATAATCGATAACGGCAAGACAGGGGACAGTACTCACCGCGCGTCGAGTCGCTTCAAAGGCCGCTTTCTCCGCAGGGCCGAACGACCATCTCCAACCAGTCCATCCCTCGGGGAGATGTCCCTTATGCATCTTAACAGCCTTGTAGTAAGCTTTCTCAGCTGCCGCATTCGGAGGAAGAGTGGCGTGAAGCACGGCGGTGTGGTCGGCCAGGTTTGGTACGAAATCGCGAAGGTAGTTAACGAGACCGAGGAACGAGTGAAGTTGGTGAGAATTGACTGGGAGGGGGAACTGCTCGACGCGTGCGATTTTGGCGGGGTCGGGCAGAATCTGTCCAGGGCGGATGATATGGCCTAAGAACGCTACTTCGTCGAGGAACAGCTTTGACTTCTCACGCGAGCATCGAAGACCACTTCGACGTAGGGCAGAAAGAACACTCACAATATTATCATGCAGGTCCTTAGCATCCTTCCCCCAGATGATGATATCGTCCACATAAGCCTCGCAACATTCCCCAGTTAAACCTTGTAACACCTCATTAATGCGACGCTGTTCAGTGGCCGGCGCGTTCCAGATCCCTTGAGGCATGACCACCCACTCCAGGAGACCGAGAGGAGTGGTGATAGCAGTTTTCGGGATGTCCTCCTCCTTCATTAGCGTTTGGAAAAAGGCATCCTTACAGTCAAGTTTTGCGAAAATCTTGCCCTTCCTGGCGGCACGGTGGAGGATATCCTGGACATTCCCCATAGGGTACATGTCGGGGACCGTGACGTTGTTCAGAGCGCGGAAATCGCAGACCATTCGGAATTTGCCATTACCTTTGGACACGAGGAATGCCGGGGAGGCCCAAGGGGAACTGGAATAGCGAAGACGACCTGCATTCAGATGCTCTAACAGCATCTCGTGGAAATGAGGGAGCAGGGCTTCGGGTACGCGGTAAGGCGCCGAGTGTTTGGGAGTGGTGCCATGTTTGAGATTAATTTCGAAACGGATACCTGATCTGGTCTTTGATATGGTGGGGAAGTTTCGTACGTCGCCTAGGTCATCACAAAAGACATCGTGAAACTCGGCCTGGAGACGACGCAGGACGTCTGTCAGACTGTGAGAATCTGCGGCCGCGGTCACATGCGGAGTTGTCGGGTGGATCTCCGTGTGGTGTAGCCTAGTAGCGGAGACAAGCTCCGAAGGGGATGCGTCATCCTTTCGCAGTCCTAACGCAGATAGGTGTAAGGTCTGGACAATAGACCTTCACTGAACTGGTGGGGCTAGCTCGGAGGGACAAGGCTTGGAGAGAACTGGTGGGCTCTTAGGGCTGGCAGGGCTCGAGGCTTAACTTCGGACTGGAGAGAAGCAAACAAGATCCCAAATGCATATGCTGATTATGTCCTATCAGCGACTAGTAAAGGAGACAAGATGAAGAATTGATAGGAACAAGAGGAGAAGGCAAGGTACTTGTGACTGTAAGGTCGGAAGAAGGAAAGGTTGAACACAACAAAGATGAAAGAATAAAGGAAATTGTGTGTCAACCTTTCCATGTACTTTGCCTTTCAGTCTCGAAACCAGTCGCGACCAAAGCTCCGGTAAACACCGGGGCTTGTGGCATGAAAAATCGGACAAGAAACTCGGACTTAGGACAAGAAAAGGAAGAGAAAATAAGAAGAGAAAAAGCGGAAGTAAAATAATGCACATGACCTGGGAGGAAGAGTGCGGATGCAATTCGACGCGCGTGACTTGGAGGAAAGGAGTGGAAGTAAATTGAGATGCGGCTCGGAGAAATAGGGGAAAAATAAAGCACGTGACCTGGGAGAAGGGAGAGCGGATGCAATTTGACGCGCGCAACTTGGAGGAAGAAGTGGAAGTAAATTGAAATGCGGCTCGAAAATTAGAAGCTGGGGAAAGTGGTGACCTCATGAGATGTGGGTCAACTGGGTCAGAGGCTAGCCTCTTACACCCTCCCCCTCCTGGATGAGACTGAGTATGTGGGAAAAAAAGGGGGGGAGAAGAATGAGCTAGAAAACTGTAGAAGCTGGGCTTCAATGAGGGGCCAGGCTGAGAGACAATCCATGAAACATGTTGTAAGTGCAGAGCCCTTACCACCACTTGTTCTCACCATATGATAGGATTTATTCCTATGCATTGGTCGATGTTGGTAAGTGAGATTTGATGCCGAAACGCGGCATCGAGCTCTGTCCGGCCTTATCCTATGCATGATATTTATTCTCATGCATAGGACCGGCAAATTGCTGCCGAAACGCGGCAGCGGACTTCGCCGGATCTCTGCCCCTTTTTTCGATGGACTTCTGTTTGTTTCCCCATACATACATATATATATAGATCTCATACATAGTTATAGTTTTCTCTTTCTCTGAGCGAAACCATGCATACAACCCATTGCTAGTTTCGCATCCACTAGACCACTATAACTATAATCAAACCTCGAACGCATCTGAACGCCCTCGAACGCCCTCGAACGCTTCCTCGAATGCAAACATCAAACACTTATCCTTCTCAAACGCCAACCGAACACAGTGAGGCACCACAGTGCCTACACATGTTGACTGAGGGAAACCCCCACCACGAAAAAACTCCCTGGCCTTTTGGCTTTTTTTCAGATTCTTTGTCTGGGGATAAAAAAAAAGGGGGGTAGAGAACCTCTTGTCTGTCTTCAGGCCTGTGAGGAAGGGGGGGAGGGAACTGGAGGAGAAAAAAATGGACGAGAGAAAAAAATGAGGTAAAACACTGCACGAAGGAAAGGAAAAAAGGGGGGAACGGAATTGAAAACCTGGATGGGGGTGGGCTTGGGACTTGATGGGGGGGGTGGTTTGGCATCTGTGTGAAGGGGTCAGCCGGGTCTGAGGGGTAGATGAGGGAAGGAAAAAAAGGTGTTAGGGAATGTGTATACAGCTCACAATGGAGTGTGGCAATGTCAGGACTGTTAACCCTGGGTGAACATCTGAGAAACATCAGTAGTAACGTCCAGTACGTCGAGATGTAGCTCATCTTCGCCAATAAAGTCTTCCCAAGCCTCCTGCCAACCTGCATAGTCCTGCGCTGTGTCGCGACTGAGCCACCGAGCCTTGGGGCCTTCGCCGGCGAGGCGGGCACGCACTTGATAAACCTTTGGATGATTTCCCTTGGGGGTGAGGGTGCGGTCTTCAAGGATTTGGAGGATGCGTGGCGAGGAAGCAGCCGGGCAGTCGAGTAGGCAAGGAACCGCATGCTGGTGATACTGTTCGGACTCCCGGTATGGCTTGAGGCGCGAAACATGGCGGCGAGGTGTCGACTGTGTTGAGGTGACGGGAACATCCAATTCAAAGAGTGATTGCTCAGGAAAGGCCTTGAGGATGGTGAAGGGGCCTTCCCAATGGGGCATGAACTTCGCAGACCAGTTAGTGGCTGTCTTATATTCGTGACGGAACTCAGCTGTGTTCAAGTAGACTTTGTCTCCCGGGTGGTAAACAGGGTCCGGCCGACGATGTTTGTTGGCTTGAACACTTTGCCGATGCTTAGCGAGAAGCAGTTCGTCATGAGCGATGCCCTCTTCGAGGGCCATGCGTTTGGCAGTGAGATCCCATTCAGAGGCCGTAGGTTGAGTGAGGGGCGGGTCCGTAGCTGATGTTGAGGGGAGAAGCAGCAGAGTGAGTGACAGGCGTTTCCTGAAAACGAGCTCAGCGGGGGTGTGGTGGGTTGAGCGTCAGATGGTGTTGTTCATTGCGAAAGCGACCCGCTGTAGGTTGGCTGCCCAATTTCGGCCTTGGTCGTCAGTCCAGGTTCGCAGGATCTGGATGACTGTCTTGTTAGATCGTTCTGATATACCATCGGTCTGGGGGTGATATGCTGTGGACATCTTTAGCTTGGTGCCCAGGAGGGAATTCAACCGACGCCATGACGCAGCAGTGAATAACTTATCGCAGTCTGAGACGATCGATTGTGGTACCCCATATTTAGAAACCCAGTGGTCGTAGTAGAGTTGAGCAAAAGCGGAGGACGTGAGCGTCGTGACTGTTGGTATGAGAGCGACCCAGCCGGTGAGGCGATCGGTAATGATGATGAGATAGTCGAAGCTGTGTGATTGCGGTAGTGGCCCCACGAAGTCTATGCCTATGTTGGAGAATTTGGCGGGAGGAACTGGTAATGAGTGTAGTAGTCCGGGAGGCTTAGTGGTGGTAGCTTTGGATGTCTGACAGGCTGGGCAAGTGCTGACAAAGTCCTTTACGTCACTAGCCATACCATCCCAGAAGTACTTACAACGCAGTAGTTCAAGTGTTTTCTCCACTCTGAAATGGCCCATCGCATCGTGGCATTCCTGCAGGCACTGTTCTCGCAAGGTTAGTACTTCGGGGATGCAGAGCCGGTCCTCATATGTCAGCACCGTCCTGGCCCCCCGTGCTCCTTTGACTTCGGTAGTGCAGACACCCGGAGGACGGCGGTCTACTTCCCTCCAAATACTCATTACCGGGTCCTGCCCATACCCTTCAGCTACTTCATCCAGGAAGGTTGCGTTTGGCGAAAGAACCATCATGGTGAGGGCGTTGACGTGGGCGTCCGAGTTGTGGAGCCGGGAGAAGGCGTCTGCGATGACATTAGTGGCCCCTGGAATATGGGAAATCTGAAGGTCGTAATCGGCGAGCACGAGTAGCCACCGCTTCTGACGTTCGGACAGATTTGGTTGTTGAAAGAACCACTTGAGAGTCGCATAGTCCATCATGACGTGCACCGGGATGCCGAGAAGTAGAGGCCGCCACTCTTTGAGGGCGTGGATGATGGCGCATAACTCTTTTTCATGTACTGGATAATTTCGTTCGGTGGCAGTGAGAGAGCGGGAGTCGTAGGCGATAGGTTGAGCGTTGTCGGGGGATAAACCCGTGCCCAACCAGGCACCGAGGCCGGTGTTGCTTGCGTCAGTGAAAAGGTAGAGATTGGTTTAACCTGTGAGGATAGCTTCATGGGAAAGGGGGGACAGACCTGTGATACATGCCACCATCTCCTTCAGTGCCTCAAACGCATCTTGTGCCGACATTGTCCACTTCCATACCCAACTCAGTGATTCTAATCGTTCGGCTGGGAGGCCCTTAGCTAGTTGACGTTTACGGGATTCATACGCTTTCTCTGCTGTCTTGTTCAGAGGGAGAAGAGCCGTGAGAACGGACGTCTTGGTGGCGATGTGTGGGATGAATTTGCATAAATACTGGAGAAGGCCGAGGAAAGATCGGAGGTCTTTCACACAACCAGGAGATGGCCATGCGCATAGTGCTTCGACTTTCTTCGGATCTGGCCCAATGTGATTGGGGGAGATTACGTGGCCCAGAAAGGATACTGAGTTGATGAAAAATTTCGACTTGCTAGGTGAGCAGAAACAAGCTGCAATAAGAATTAGAATAACCCATGTTTCCAATACAAATAATGCTGAAAATGACTTATAATAGGGGTAGACAAAATGCAGCTCATTGTTATTTTTTATTTCTGTTAGGGAAGCAAAGGGAGACCTGATTTCAGGGTGGAGGCTTAGGAAATGACGACAGAGAGTCTAGAACAGGCCCATAGGAATTAGTGAATTTGCTTCGCGACGCGAGTGACCTCGACAGAGACGCGTCTGTCTTTGCAACATGATAATTGCGTCTGTTGCGTTCTGAATCCTATCCTCTTCAACATCCAGCGCTCCAAGAGCAGTTTACCACCCTAAGAACAACGTAGTGAATATGCCAAGACGATCAGCTAAGTATAAAGCGACAGCACGAGCCAGAGAGCTCTATCGAATGGCGACTATCCTCAATCATAAGCAGCTCAAGGCCAGTCTGTCCATTCCGTATCATGCTCTCAGGACATCTCGTTACCTCAATCGTCCGAAGAAGTATGGTCAGCTTCGTAGTAGGGATGCTGTTGCCAGAATTACAAGCATTCATGAGATACCAGATGAGGATTTCCGCCGCAAACTGCGCGTCAACCATACGGAATTTCGAAAGCTTCTCTGCCTTATCAAGGACCATCCAGTTTTCGTCTCTCATGGTCCAAGAAAGCAGGCGAACCCCCTTTTACAGCTTACAGTTGCGCTCTATCGACTGGGACATTGCGGATGTGCTGCGAGCACTTTTGAGATAGGAGAGCAGTTTGGGGTGTCAGGTGAGTGCCCACGCCACACTGCATCCAGAAACATTAAACCGTTTCTTCGAGATTGATTGTTATCCATCAGAGGGCACGTCGGCCATATGGACGACTCGGGTAATCAAGGCCATCCTGTCATTGGAGCGAAACAACGTATACTGGCCAGATGAAAATGAGAGGAAGGCTATAGACAGGCACTTTGAAGAGGAGGAGGACATTCCTGATGGATGTGTGGGGATTATCGACGGCTTCCATGTTCCCTTCGCTTACAAGCCTGCTCGCCATGATGCTGTCGATTTCTTTTCATACAAAGGGCGCTACGGCTTCAATATCCTAGGAATTTGCGACCATTTGAAGAGGATTCGGTACTTCCAGTACGGTTATCCTGCTTCTGCTCATGATGCTCGTATCTTCAAGAACTGTTCTCTCTTTGAAGAGGCTAATGCCGACGCTCAGAGTAACAGAGAAGCCATGTTGCAAGGCCGAGCTGTTCATTCAGAAATGATCAGTCAAGGTGAATATCTTTTGGCAGATTCGGCATTTCCTGCTGGGGATTGGTGTGTACCGCTTTTCAAGCGTCGGAGAGGTCAGAACGACCTTGATCGGCCAGAAGTAAGTTTATTTGTCCGCATATCTCATGTATAGACCTACATGCTCATATATACAACAGGCCAAGTTCAATAAGAAGTGTTCGAGTGCCCGAGTCAAGATTGAGCATGCCTACGGAATCCTCAAAAACCGCTGGCAGAGTCTTAGGAGCCTTCGCGTGAAGATTCGCAATGTCAGAGATGAAGGCGTTGCGACATGCTGGATCCGGGCCTGTGTGGTATTGCACAATCTGCTCATTGACACAGGTGATTGGTACAATCGACTGGATGGTGACGCTGATGAACCTGATGATTACATCGACATCGAAAGGATGCAAGAAAGGATGGAGAGGGTGTTAGAGCGGCACAGGGAAGAAGAGGAGGATGAGGCACGTGATGCAAGAGATGCTTCGAATCTCACGCGAAAGAGGGTGATGGAGCGAATGCAGGAAATAGAGCGCAGGGATCTTCTATGATCATATCTGCAGGGGAGAGGAAGAGACGACTGAGAATGCATATCATAATTATAGAGAGGGAGCTCCAGGCTCAGGCCCCACCATAACTTTCGCCTCCTCCCAACTTTTCCCAGACCTCATCAGCATCTCCATCTTCCTGTTCCAACTCTCCGCCAACATCTTCATCTTTTCTGTCGCCGCATTCTCCCGTGCTATCGTCACATTCTCCTGCGCGATATTCATCATGTCTGCATGATGTTTCTCCTGCACGGAGATTTTCCGTTCTTGAACGGCCAATAGCTCCTGATGCCGCCGATCGTCGTTGCCCTCCTGCCTCATGACCAGCTCATCCATCTTGTCATCTGCCGAGACAGCCTTTGCCTTGGAAGACCTTATGGATGCTCTCTGGCTCTGGGTTTGGGCTCGGATTGGTGTAGACACTGAGCCCAGCACAGATGAGGACCGTGCAGGTTGAGACGAAGAGCGGCTCTCCCTGCGGATAGCTGCAATGATTGGAGCATCTGCCTCTGACTCGGTCTCGCTAGCCTCACCTGCACCGTCCCCAAAGAGACCACCATCCTCTCCTGACAACTCATCTTCCGAGTCATCAGCAGCCATTTCGCCCCTTTGGCGCTCTATCAAACCATCGAGGGCAGCGAGATCTCTGTCGGGACGATTGAGAGAGGCGTGGAGGGTCGAAGAGGCGTGGTGGGCAGTGACGGAGGCCCTGTCGCCAAGGACAGGTAAAAGGATCTCGTAGAAGGGGCAAACCTTCTTTCGTTGAGCTATTAATGTTCAGTTAGCCACGACGTGCCCATGCTGCCTGCCAAAGTACTTTTACACACCAAGGAGACTCTCGTCGTCGATCTCCATCGCCCCAGCACCAGTCCCGGTCCCTATCTGGGATGCCTTAGTGAAGCTCTCGACAATTTGATTGATCTTTCATCATATCAGCGCTCATGAGCATACCAAAAACGAAAAAGACATATTTACTTTGAGAGCAACACTTTGAAACTGGCGTCGACTGTCGCAGCCATTGTCAGTAAGGTACTGTAGACACTTTCTCGACCAAAAATCCTTCTTCTCATGACCAGTTTTCCAGTTATGAAAGTTGGGGAGCCTTCCATTCTCAGGAATGGTTGACAACCATACAGCAACGTGCTCCTCTGCCGAGACACCATCGCTGTTGGTATCTGTCGCCCATTGCTTGTTGGAGTTTCGCTGCTTCTTCTGAGTCGCCTCAGACGCTTGATTCTCGTTCTCGTTCTGCCTTTTAGGGGGCATGATTGGTGATTGTTGAGATGAACGGAGTCTGAGATAAAAATAAGTCAATGGTGGAATGTGTAAGATTTCTAAGAGAAAAAAACACGTTACGCGTCTTGAAATCATGCATTCTGAAGCACGAAGAGCGAGTTTGAATTGTCAAATGAATTAAACGACCTCCAGAGGCCGTTTAATTCGAACGGCTTTTTTCAAGTTATTTCAAGAGGAATTTCCTTTCATGGTAAATCCAACTCGGACTTCTGCCAATTCAATTCCAGGGTTTTTACGCCACAAAGGGTTCAGGAATGTCATTTTCCCTGAGGGAATTGGCAGCTCGTTCATCAATTCAGAATTATCATCGAAATAGCATGCATTTTGTCTACCCCTAATAATTCAGCAAATAGCTTCTTTTGAAACCTAAAAAATAAGCCCAGAAAAGTGCTCAAATAAGCCATGTTGTGGCTTGTTTTGATCCTAAATGGTAAGCCGAAGAATCGATAAAAAGACACAATTCTGGCTTATTTTAAGCCGAAACAGTTATGGCTTAAATTAAGCCGCCATGGGTCCCATAGTGGTAATTCTCTTTTGTCTCTGTTAATCTTCAATTGTCTGGTCTTGTGAAACTTGTGATCATTATAGAAAGGAAGGAGAAGTATAATGACAGCACCCTTCACTGGCTTACGATGAATGACAGGCAATCTGCGCTTTTGAAATCCCTCAATGATGCCGCTATCCACAGACACTATGGGACCTGCAGCGGCTTAATTTAAGCCATAACTGTTTCGGCTTAAAATAAGCCACAATTGCATCTTTTTATCGATTTTTCGGCTTACCATTTAGGATCAAAACATGCCACAACGTGGCTTAATTGAGCACTTTTCTGGGCTTATTTTTTGGGCTTTAAAATAAGCCATTTGCCGAATTATTATAAGCCATTTTCAGCATTATTTGTTTGGAAACATGGGTTATTCTAATTCTTATTGCAGCTTGTTTTAAGCCATTTTCAGCCTTATTTTTATCCATGCGATGGGTTGTTCTGACCCTTTTAGCAGCTTGTTTTCATCCGTATAACAGCTGCTTTTAAGCCATTTTCAGTATTGTTTTTATCTGAGAAATGGGTTGTTCTGATCCCTTTAGCAGCTTGAAATGAGCCTGTAGCTAACCCTTGGTTTGGTTGGTCGAATTACATGCATCGAATTGTAAAAATACAAAAAATAGAATCATTAAAGTACAATATACAAAAACACAATCGAGACATCCGCTAGGAAGAGCACAAGCTTCTCTTCTTCCTAGCAGTTTGGGCCTTATTTTTGAGGTACTGCATGCCCAGTGACCGTATAGGCCACTTGCTTTTGCACTGGGCAGCACCAAAGACGTCGACATGCTTGTCGGCGACCTTCAACAAGGTTAGCTGGCCATCCAAAACATATAAAAGAATGTCACTCACAAGACCCATGAAGAGCACATGCTCCTCATAGTCTGTGCCCTTCCATGTCTCCATGCCCACTTTATCACCAAAGGCTCGAACAGCGCTTCGGCGGACATCCTCCTAAGGAAAGCGTTGGGAGCTTATCCAATGAAATATCAATTGCTACTCACTAGAATCTTCCTCCAAATATTGTCATTCACCCCATGCCCCAGTCCCATTATCGCTCTAAGCGGCTTGGAGGATTTGGGATCTGAGATGGGGTAGGAGATGTCAGGGTCAAAATGGAGAGCCCCAGGGGGGGGGGATACCTCTGGTGAAGAGGGAGAAGTTCGAGCAGGAGAGAAGGAGGCGTTGTTGTGGAAGGAGGAGGCGGCGGCGACACCGTGGACATCAGCTGCAAGAGGCAGGAGTCAATGCATGAGCAACCTAGTCAACAACAAGGGGAATAGGAAGGAACAGAAGATGTATCATACCTGTTCTCTGGGATTGTTGATATTCCTGGGATTCGGCCAAGAGTCCATCGATCAGCTCTTGGTCACTCCGAGTCCTCCTTGGATGAGGATGGGAGGGGACATCAAGATGGGTTTGAGAGGGTCCGGGTTGCGCAGAGTGAGACTCCCCCATAGAATACGGTACAAAGCGGTTTACACCTCTTTGGCCACCACTTCTCTGCCCACCGTTTGATGAAGATGCAAGAAGAGGACTGGATGGTGTTGGTGAGACTGGGCGAGTGTTGGACCTGGTTGGGCGGGGCATTGTAGGTAGAATGACTAGAAATAGAAAGTGAGGTTGTGAAAGATTTAGTGAGATTTTGTGTTGAACTTTCTGGCATCACACTGTAAAGCCAGGACTATGGACTTATTATATAAGTACTACATGCACTCACTGCATTATTTGCCACTCTAACTATGCTTGCTGCGCTTCTGCTCCAAAATCCCACTCTGATCTCATATGATATCATCCCTGCACTTTCCTCACCACAGCATCTCCTGTGACCTATAGTGAGAATGCGTTATGTCCCTGACGACATTTTTTTGGCTGATGAAGTGGTGAGGGGAATCTTAAAAAAAAAGAGGAAGAAATAGAAGATTCAATGGAAGCACTTCGAAAGAAGAGAGATGAGCGAGGTTGACCTTGTTACAATTATAGTGTAATTAAGCGCCATTGCCAAAAATCAGTCATGTGAGATGAATGCACCAAATTTAATCTTTTGTCATTTCATCATCTTCTATTATGCATGATTGTTGCTATCATCCAATCATCTTCGTTTCTCGTTGTCCACTCTTTCAACCAGCTATCGCAAGAAATATGCCCACAACAGACTACAAAGCACGCATCATCGAATGCAACTGTACACTGTCGTACTGCGACCGACGAGTTACTGTAGTCACATGAACCAGACACCTTGAGAAGATGAGGACCCTACAACAAGCGCAAGAGGGGGATGCCAGTAACAATTCCGTCATGCCAGGGGAAGCAGAGGGAACTAATGGTGGAGCACAAGGGGACGGAGATGCAGAAATGTCTGAGGTGAGTCTTCGGCCAACGCACACTGACATTTCCACACCCCAGAGCAGCATCTTTGTCGACCATTCCCCAGCTTCAGTGTCCAATCCTGCTTTTCAGACATTCATCAACAACAGTCTTTCCAGAGTGCAGTGCCAGATTTCAGTGTCGGACAACGAAGATGATTCAGCAGCGCCATCTGTTTCTGGAGAGCATGGCACTGAGTCAGAGGAAGAATTAAGGGATGCGCAGTCCCATCTAGACGTGGGGGGGAGAAGGGAGGATATGGAATCATGGGATGAGCAGGCTGTCGCCAGAGAAAAGAGGGAAGCAGGTCCGAGATGTAAGTTCTGTTTTCATAAGGATTTCTATTCACCAACTCATTGTCTCATTATCCGATAGTGTATGCAATGAGCGAAGAAGACATTGATAAGATTGGCCTATATAGTTGGAAGGTCGATCACAACATCTCACGAGCTGCATACAACAGTCTTCCAGACCATGCCAACAATATACCGTTCATCTCCCTCAAAGAGGCACAGTCTCTAATCGACAATTATTCAGACACCCTTTGCGATTATTATGACATGTGCAAGCACTCTTGTCTTTGCTTCGCCGGCCCTTATGCTAAAGATCAGAAGTGCTCCAAGTGTGGTGCAGACAGATTCGACCGAAACGGGAAACCATTCCAAAGGTTTTTGTACATCAAGATTATTCCAAGGCTTCAGAAGATGTACAACCACCCATCAACAAAGGAAAGACTCATGTACCGAGACAAGAGCACCCGCGAATACGATAACTCCAATATCCAAGACATATTTGATGGGAGTATGTACAGAATACTCTTGGAAAAAGAGATTGAGGTGGATGGAAGAAAGCTCGGAACCAAGTACTTTGCCGATGACAGAGATATTGCTCTCTCATTCTCATCGGATGGGTTCTGCCCATTTGACAATGGCTCAGGGACGTGTTGGCCTCTGGTGCTTTTCAATCTCAACCTACCACCAGAAGAAAGGGTCCATACCCGCGAGATACTGTCGGTGGGACTCATCCCAGGCCCTAAAAAGCCAGAAGATTTTGATTCTTTCATCTACCCATTAGTGGAGGAGCTTTTGCAACTCACAGTTGGAGTGCATACATGGGATGCCGATCTGGGAAGTTTTTTTACACTCAGGGCACATCTCCTTTATGTTTCAGGGGATACACCTGCTGTATCAATGATCATGCACATGAAGGGCACTGGAAGCTTCCACCCCTGTCGGATGTGCAATGCAACCTCAGTCTGACATTCCCAAAACTGTAACCCCAACCAACTGTACCTCCCCCTCCAATCATCTGCGACCGATCCGACTGTACCCGACCATGATCCCTATAACCTACCTTGTCGCACCCATTACCAGTTCATTCGCCAAGCCCGAGAGGTGGCTGCTGCATCTAGCGCAGCTGAGAAAGAAAGACTTGGGCAGAAACATGGTATCAAGGGTCTGTCCATCCTTGAAAAACTCCCCACTATCGACTTTCCTCTTTCATTCCCTGTCAATGCAATGCACAACCTTTTTGAGAACATCCTCAAACTTCAAGTTAACCTTTTCTCAGGGGCTGTCAAGGACTTGGCTGATGAGGACTTTGTCCTTACTACTCGTCAGTGGGCAGCTGTTGGCGAAGCAACTGCTGCTGCCGGTGCGACAATCCCCTCATCATTTGCCGCTAGACCACCGGACTTCGTCAAGAATAGGCAGGCATGCACAGCTGACACATGGTCTTTTTGGCTGCAGTATATTGCACCGGTTTTGCTGGATGGATTACTTGAATCAAGGTTCTACAAGCATTTTATGCGGTTTTTGAGCCTTTTCAGAGAATGCCTGGCCTATGAGATGCCGAGGGAACGCCTTGCGGGTCTGAAGACAGACTGGATTAAGTGGGGTGTGGACTTTTACCGGTGAGTTGCATATTCAGATTACATTATGAACTCTTCTTAGACATTGATTTCGTTTAGTCTCTACCATGAGAACAAGCCTAGCCATCTCCATGTTTGTTCGGCTCAGGTGCATTCAGTCTTTCACTTCGGTCTAATTATCGAGATGATGGGGCCCATTTGGGTATCGTGGCAGTTTGCAATGGAATGTTATTGTGGTGATCTTGGCCGAAATCTAAGGAATATGCGACACCCTTATGCTAGCATGTCCCAGCGGATTTTGGCCAAGAGTCATCTACAACACATTGCGAACAAATACGACCTTCACTGGGGAGGTAGAGGAAGGGTGAGCGATGATGAAGCCCCTAAGCGGTATGAGACGGTCTTGCCGTCATGTAAGTCCAAGTCATATCATATAGCGCTTGATGTATAATTGATGCCGGCTCAGATGCGCATTATGCTTTGTCCTCCCCGACCAATGACGCCCAAGGCGTCATCCGACACAACCTGATGAATAAGCTCATCAACACGATGACCACCCAACACGATATCCCACCGACTGTTGAGCTTAGAGCTTTAGTGTCAAAGGGAAAGTTGAGGGTGTGGAACCGTGTTCGAGTGTTGAATGGTGGCGATTCCATTCGTGTGTCGAGGATGGATACAGCTGAGGAGGACAGAAGGTGTGCCTCCTTTGTCTCGGTGAGTTAGACTCTATTTAGTCTGAAGAGAACTTTAGAAATTGATGATGAAATGTTGGTTGTAGTATATGGTGTCTATCGACTGGAATAGGCGCCATCCAACCAGGCATGTCGAGTTTGAGGACCACCTATGTTATGGTGAGCTCCTGAACTTGATCACCATTGACCTCCCCCATCACCCGAAATCCTCCGACACCCCTCCTGTTACTCTCGCCTTCGCCCACATCAAACCAGCGGTGTCACATAAGCACCGTATTGGCAACCATGAATGGAGCTATTATAAAGAGTACCAGGCGGAGGAGATGGTGGATCTGGCCTCTGTCAATGAACTGGTTGGAAGGGTTAAGAGTATCTCAAAACCTGGCACGACCTATATAATTGACAGGGGCACGCCCTACAGCCGCGTGTCTTTGGTGTAAGTGTAAATGGGCGGCTAAAGCGTTAGCTGGGGTTATTGAGTGGAGGATGGGTGTGGCAGGCCCCGTGCAGTTGAGTGTCTGTCCTCGGTCCATCGTTCAACTGAGTCTGTCTTTGTGTCTAGCTTCCATCATCTTCCATCATCTTCATCTTCATCTTCATCTTCATCTTCATCTTCATCTTCATCTTCATCTTCATCTTCATCTTCATCTTCATCTTCATCTTCATCTTCATCTTCATCTTCATCTTCATCTTCATCTTCATCTTCATCTTCATCTTCATCTTCATCTTCATCTTCATCTTCATCTTCATCTTCATCTTCATCTTCACCCTTGTCACTTATATTCCTACCTACCGACTTGCTTTCCTGTAGCTACCCACCATCCCTTCCCTGTTACTATTTACTTTACCTCTGTCACGGCCACTCTCTTCTTTCGCCTCTGTTCCGATTTACCTCAGTTTTGTCACGGCTCTTCTATATTTTTTCTTCATTTATCGTTCTCTCTTCTAGCCTCTTCTTTGTTTAGTTTCTCGTAGTTTGGTCTCCTTTTTAGAGCGAATGTCTCTATGCATGATGTTCCTAGCGCTGGGTGGGATCCGGGGGTGGAAAAGACCACAGAAGACGAAGAAGGAAATAAATGAGAATGCATCTCTATGCCATGATGCCATACGTAATATTTGGTCAGTAGTACAAGTCTTTTGAGACAAAAAATGATGACGTATATGCAAGTTGTAAATAAAGGCTTGAAACAAGCCCTAAATCGGATTGCCAGCCCAAGCCCGAAATGGTCTTATAAAACGCAAGCCTCAAAAAGGCTTAAAACGAGCCACAATTGTCAAAATAAGCCGAAAAAGGGATAGAAAAGTTTAAATTAAGCCGCCGCGGGTCCCATAGTGATAATAGTTGGATTTGGATACACAAAACTAGCATGGTGTAGTGCAATGAGCCTTCGGCCTCATAGACTAATGCCGCATCACAGTCAGAAGCTACTGCCAGTGACAGTGAGAAGAGAGATAGAGAAGAGAGAGAGAGAGATAAGGATATATCAGGGATCAGAAAGTCTTATAGGAGAACAAATGAGAGCCTGTGACAATAACTACCCCTTCCATGGGTAGCTGCCAAACAGCTTACAGAGATTCAAGTACATAGGTACATAACTGTTAGTTATGCTCATGGAGCCTATATTGCTATATTGTTTGATGCACACACAACACACAACAACTCAACATGAGACCTGAGTTCAATTATACCACTACACAACCTAATGACCTATCATCAGTATCACTACTAGGTAGATCGACCACCAACAGCCAAACTTAGGAAAGCTTTGTATTCCATAGAATTGGTACCAAGAAGCCGATATTCTGTTATCTGCTGTGGGTGGCAGTGGACCAGAACCAACTGGATCGTTTAACCAATGGAGACCTGGGTATTTCCCTACAACAGGTTGAATGCATACATTTTGCTTAGGAAGAGAAAACTATAACTATGTACCAATCAATCTATACATATACATGTATGTGTGAGGAAACAAACAGAAGTCCATTGAAAAAAGGAGGCAGAGATCTAGCAGAGTCCGCTGCTGCATTTCGGCAGCAATTGCCAGTCCTACGCATGATATTGCCAGTCCTATGCATGGGAATAAATATCATGCATAGGACAAAGGCTGGACAGAGCCTGATGCCGCGTTTCAGCATCAAATCACACCTACCAATGTCATCCAATGCATAGGAATAAATCCTACCATATGGTGAGAACAAGTGGTGGTAAGGGCTCTGCACTTACACTAGGCTCGACACAAGCCCCTCGATGGACATTGGTTCTTCTCCGATGAGGCACGAAGTTCCAAGGAAGGGCTTGTGTCAAGCCTACACTTACACAGTTGCTAATTTTTGAGCTGCTAATTCCTCTGATTTGCAGTCATCACTGTTATCATTCATCATCATAATAATTAAGATAATTAAGAATCTTGCACACCATCATCGCACCATGTCATGACTAAGTCACAATGGTTCATCTTTCCTTGCTCACATATTTTACCATCCAATGATATCTTCAGTACCTCTAGCAGCTGCCATTCTCTGAAAAAGCCCAGCAATATATCCCAGCTCAAATATGAAGCATCAAATCTTATTGAGCTGCTTCTGATCCTGGTCCTGGTACAACAGTTATATGCCACCTTGACAATCAATTTGACCACACTCAAAAAGGTTTCTCTCAGCATTTGGTGCGGACTCTCATGATTCTCAAAGCTGCATGTATCAGAGTGAAACCATGGATAGAAGTGGTTGTCTTGCTTTCACCACAAAGGACATTTCATCTTCTTCAAGCACTGTCCAGCTTCATAGCCGATTGTCATGGGCGTCATGTCAGTCAGCGTAGCTGCCTGGCACTCAACTCGGATGATGTAGAACTCGACAAATGAAAGTGAAGGATTCACGCCTAGCAGAGCCGGACGGAAGAATTGCCAGGCTGACAGAACAGAAGCTGGACTTAGAGGAAGGAATAGCCAGGGCCTGAAGGAGCAGGAGCTGGACTAAGGGCTGACTGAAGCGACTTAAAAGGAAAGAATGCTTGGAGGCAAGGTAGTGAGAAAGGACAACAGTATTGATTTTTTGAGGACTATGAAAACTACGAAAGACTATCTCCTTATATACCTTTCCTTTCCTTCTGCTTACTCATCTCTCTCGGGAGAAAGTTATGGCTAACTCGTGGCGGGGACAGAGCTGTCGGACCAGGGGGAAATGAACACTGACCAAGTGTTGGGGAAGAAGAGGAGAGTGCTGACCAGGCGAAACGAAAGAAGAGGCAAGCCGAAAGATGCCTCAGTTGATTTTGCAAGAATCAGGCGATAAATCGCGGTCGTCTGAGGTGGAGGTTTGTTTGGTTACTTTGGGGACATGGTGGAATAATATCCCATTGCCCGGTTATAGACGCCGCAGAGTGTGATTCTTGCATAACATCATGACACTGATCTTGGTGGCTTGCACTATTTACACTGCCCTGTGAAGTATCAATGGCGACAAAGGCTCGGTGAAGGTGTACAGGCGATTTTAATGAATCAAACAAACCTGGATTTCAAGCGAAATGTGAGTCCAGGATCTTAAAGCCTGCCAAATTGCTGATTTCTTTTTTTAGGCATGAATGACTAAGGCTGTTACGACTCGTCCCCAACAAGGTCCGGCCTTGGAGACGAGATAGAAAGCCGTAGTTTAACTAAGCAATGAGATATATGTATGATATACCTCTTGACACTTGTCTGTTGGCATATGGTATAGAGCGGAGGTATATTCGCTTGGGAAGATCAGGCAAGCTTATATACTAGTGGAGTAAGTTTATGTCGAAGGTGGTGCAAGGTAAAACGAGAGTGAGCACTGGGAGCTCGAGGACCTTTCGCAAAGTAACTTATGAAATATTGATCTTCGAGGGGAAGAAGATCAAGATCGAGGACAAAGCTCCCCTTTATATACTTCTACAGAAATCTATTTATATCCTTTGAGGTCCAGCTGGACCTTCTTCGTTATCTGAATCGGATCTTGCCTTCCTATTACGTAACTCCCTCCTATGATATCTTATCTCTTCTTCTTTGTGCAGGCTCATGACAAAGGCAAGCTTCATAAAACTATACTTCATTGTTTGCACCCACCTTGTGTTCACCAACAGGTCACAGAATCCCCAGGAGCATGCAGCTTTTCAGCTTTATGTTATGTTGGTCCGATTGGGCTGTAGAGGCATTGGTCATCACAAAGAGAATATGAAGTGGGTGAAAAGATGTGTATAAGCTGTAAATAAGTGATGTCAAGATGTGCACCACAAAGAGCCAAATAACTAACCACTCATATAGCTGAGACATCTTTTTTGTATACTCAATGCTGTATCAAAGCTCTCCATGAAACACTTCTTAACAAAGGTTTTTTGCACTGGCCTGATGCTGAAGAGCAGAGACTCATTCAGTGTGAAATTGGTTGCTACTCTTATATTCAGCAACTGTGTTGGGCTGTGAGATGGTTCTCAAATTGAGCTGGAGTATATCCCTGGCAGGGACATAAATTGCTGTTGTATGGGAGAAAGGATAAATATGGATTCAACATCATGGTGGTCTGTGATTACCAGCATAAAATTCAGTACATTCATACAGCCATGCATGATGGCTGCATGTCATGATCAAAAGGTCAACAAGGTGACCTGAGTGAGTCTGCATTTCGAGACTATGACCATAGTTAGCTGAAATACAGCTGTAGCTTTACCAATTGCCTGAGTGTTGAAGTGGAGGGTATCTGCCCTATGCATCCCTACGTATTCGGCGATAGCCTGGTGCGCCTATCTTTCTCTTTTGTTCTTCGTACCTTTCTATTCTCTTTTGCTCTTAGGCATTATTGCCCATATTCCTTATTGTACAGAGGAATTCTTTTCTGACAGGCAGGACCTCCTTGCTGACAGTGGCTATGCTGCAAACAGCTATAATATACCTTACCAAGTTTTAAATGTGTTGGGGGTAGAGGTGCAAGAAATAATGCCTGGCACCCTCCCATATCAACTTCAATGATTGTGTGAAGAAAGTATAAGTGGAAGTTGAGCATACTATTGCTTACTGGAAAGCATGCTTCCAAAGCATCAAGCCCATGTCAACACAGATAAAGTCGACGTCTTCCAACAAGCATATTTTGCAAGCATCCAAATGAATTCATGTATGTGGTATGTGATTATTTTGTAGTTCCTTCTGATGTTGTATGACAGGTATGACAGAGTTAGTCTAGCTTCTTAATTAGATAGATGACTATGTAGTCTTTTTTCAGTCAGACTCTATACCATATATTCATTTTCCCTTTTGTAACTTTCTGGTCTTTCTCATCTCTATCTTGTACACTGCTCTCCGAGTCTGTTTGTATGAAGGTGCTGAGTAAAGACCAGTTTGACAAGGTAACCACTCTGTTACATAATTTTGTACTATCTGAAAAAGGTTTGGATGATGAAGATGTTATTGACTGAGCAGAACTACAACAGATTATGGAAGAAGAAGCTGAAAATCAATGCTGACTCTTCACCGCAGCCTCAGATCTGATGGATGAGGAAGATCATCAAGCAAATGACCGACAGTGAAGAGAAGTTTTGAAGGAAATCGAGATTCTACACTGGGGCAAAAAACTGTATACCAGAATATAAATGATATTTAAATGATATTCAGAACAGTCGTCGAGACTCCCTATCAAAGTGAGGAAGTGTGGAACTTGGAAATGTAGATTTTGATCCTACATAACCAAACATTTCTGCATTTCAGATATCAAATCTAGAATGGCCTTTCATGACCAGCAATTTCTATATACGCTTGCTTTTCAACTTCGTCATAACTTTTCCCTAAGACATTATACCTTTTCCAAGTATCCAAAAGCTGGACCATCCTTTTCCCGATCAGCTTGATTTTGCTGGCCCTGGAATTCTGCTCAGCATCTTCCTCATCCTGCTTTCTCTTGGCATCCTCCACCTTCCATATCTCCTCTTCCCTCTCAGTCTGCTTCCTTCATGCCTCGGTGTCTGCCTCCAATTTGCATTGCTCAGCCGAACGTACTGCGGCTTCCAATTGCAACAAAGCTTCCTTGACATGAAGTTCTGCCGAAAATCAGCTATCTTCTTTCTCCCACTGTAAGAGTTGTCATCTGCCTTCACTTTGGTAAGGACCTTTTTGGCATTGGTTGCAGATCCCTGGCCAGCCTCGCCTAAAATTGGGGATTTTTCTCTATCTCCATCACCACTTTCCTCTTCCTCATGATTTCCCTCCTCCTCTCTATATCAGCAGTCTACTTCTGCAAGTGCATCCAAGCTGTCTGGGTTGTTGATCCTTGACTCCATGTCCCCTGCTTCGGTAGAAGGTGAAGCAGTGTGGTTGGAAAGTGATGTCAGTCCAAATAAGTCATGTACAGAGTTCCCATCTGAGAAATCGCCAATTTTATCACACAAAGCAGGGTATAATGAGTGATAATATTTGCAGGTTTCTAGAAGTTTATCTTGAGTGACAAAAGAGTCAGAAAATAAGTTGTCTTGATATGTTTGAATAGAAGATCACCAACCATTCCAGGTATGAATGTCTCTCTTGTGATCCTTTTCAGACACTCCCTCCCCAGTGTTCTTAATGAGGGTATTCGCTGCCATAAATGCCGCCTTAATTTTCATCATCTAAAGATCATCAGTCCAGAACATCCCTGATTAAGGCACCACTCACTTGACCATTGACAGCCATTGGCATCAGTAGTTTACAAGGGATCCCATGGCACTCGAGAAATGGTAGCATGTACTGTGCAATAACCCCCAATTTGTTGCTTGAATTGTTCCATTTCTGGTATGATTCAGGGTCTGCCATATAGTGAATGAGAATTTCTTCTGCTGAACGACCATCGTGTGCCCAGAAGCCCTCTCTGCTAACCCTTGAAACCTTGTATATGACTTGTCATGCTTATTCTTTTTCGTAATACCCTGACTGACAGGAGTATGAGCATGGGATGGGGTGACAAAGGGTTCATGTTTATCCATTTTGTGGACTTGCAGAGTTGTAGGTTTTATGGAAAGAAACAGTATGTCTGTTGTTGTTATCAATGTTTTGCCATGACTTAAGTCCTCAGCATGCAGACATGAATAGTTGAGGCATGAATTTATTTGCAATTTTCCCAAAAAACTGGGATTAGAATAGGAAAGAAGAATTAGAACAGCACAAATCATGGGTTTCTTGTTTTTTGGTGCTTGCTAATTTTTTCTCAGCCAAAACTAGGGAACAGAATTAAAATTGAAAAAAGAATTAGAATTAGCCCTGAAAAATAAGAAATCCATATTTGAAACGTACTATTCTCTGCTGAAGGAATATTGGCCAGTGAGACTGTTTTGTCCTCCACTTTCTCACAGATGAAGTCGTGTCTCATGTCAATGTGTTTTGACTTCTCATGATTGACTGGATTCTTTGAGAGTGCAATAGCACCAGCATTGTCATTGACAAGTTGCAATGCTTGGTCCCTTAGTCCAAGTCCTATATCCTCCAACAAAAGTCTTAGCCAGACAGCCTGTTTTGCTGCATCAGCAGAAGCCATGTATTCTGCTTCTATGGTTGAGAGTGCCACAGTTGGCTGTCTTTTTGGTTTCCAGGCAATAGTTCCACCATAAACCTTGAAGATGTAGCCTGTAGTGGATCTCCTTGTATCCATATCTCCTCCCCAATCTGCATCCACATAGCCCAGTACCACTCTCTTGCTTAAGTGAGCATCAAATGTTACCGAAAACGCTGCCAATTCCTTATCAAGTAGCTCGGCTATAGTGCCGAACACAATAGTTGGGAACCTGAAACCGCTTTATAAAATGCTTCAGAGATTGTTGATCAGTACAAGTCAACACACCAATTATAGGAAATCAAGTTCATAGTAACATACATTTTATTTTGATATTTATTGAAATTGTGGTCAAAAGAAAAGAGAAAGAAAGAACAATCTACAGACAGGTCAAAGTTGAAACAGACCGAAACAACAATAAGCCATCTAAGAGTTAGTATTAGTAAAATATATCTGTAGTAGTTTATAGATCTTGTTTTTGGCCGTGAGAAGAAAGGCGAATCAATGGAAAACACACCTAGATTAAGAGAAGAACAGAAAACAGACCCACCATACAGGGCCTACTCCTCGGACGACTCATCCCCATCACCACGCTTCCTCTTGCGCGACATACCCAACGCCACCTGCAGTTCCTCCCGAAACCTCCCCCGCATCTCCTGCCTCCGGACTTCCAGCACCTCCTCCTCCATGAGGTAGGCAATGATTGCCTGTTGTACACCCTCGAATACAATGGAAATGCTGGTCTCACTACATTCACACATTAGCACGTGAATACCCACGCCTTGCAAACAAGCCACTGCGCCATTCACCTCGCACTCGAGATAGGTGACGAAACCTCCCAGCCTGTCGACTACCCTACCCATCAGCTGGCACACTTTCAATCACCGATCAATCACTCGCCACATCCAAAGCCCTACCCCCGCTGGTGTTACGCGAACAGCGAACACCCTTCACTGTACACTGACCACAAGTCGAGGACAACAAGAAGGCCCGACATTCAGCACCAACCCCATGGCACTGGTCACAAGGGGCAACCACTGGTGCCCTCTGGCGTTCTTCGACCCTACGCCTCCTCTGGTCCCGGCGCAGGGCCTCCTTACACCATCAGCTCCTCAATTGAGTCACGCACAAACCCAAACGGTTACCCTCACCTGATGGCGTTGAGCATACCCCTCATCTGAGGTCTTCTCCCTCTCCTTAACCACTTCGACAGCCCCCTCCACGCGAGCACCAAAGAGTAATTCCGCACCCTGCAAACGTGGTAGTCGCGGATCCACAGGTCGAGGAAGCGAAGCCGAGAGAACAGAATCCCCCACTGTCTCCATCGGTACTCCACTATCGTGCGTCGCTGTGGCCCATCCCATAGATGGGAAGGCGAAATCCTATTCAACACTCAGCATCAGCACCTTACAAACACGTTGATCAAAGAAAACCCTGATGCAGTTGTCAGAACTACTCGGCGACACAGCAGATGCGGCAACCACCGATACCCCATTATCCGTTATTTATCACATCATCAGCTGTATTATTTAGGTACTTTCAATTTAACGTTTTGGTCGGACCAAAACCCAAAATTCACATTTTACGTAAGTACCAAAACGCGTTTTGGTCGTGTATCGTGTTTATTTTGGTCGACTTCTGGGTTCGACCAAAACAAGTTTTCCCCGGGCCCTCTTGCGTCGTCATGCGACTTGTCCACCTACATTATTATTATCTTCATTATTCATGGTCAATATGAGATGCGAAAGTATATGTGCTTGGGAAGATCAGGCAAGCTTATATACTAGTGAGGTAAGTTTATGTCAAAGGTGGTTCCAGGTAAGACGAGAGAGAGCAATGGGAGCTCGAGGACCTTTCGCAAAGTAACTTATGAAATATTGATCTTCGAGGGGAAGAAGATCAAGATCGAGGACAGAGCTCCCCCTTATATACTTCTACAGAAATCTATTTATATCCTTCGAGGTCCAGTTGGAGGTCCAGCTGGACCTTCTTATCTGAACGGATCTTGCCTTCCTCTATTACATAACTCCCTCCTATGATCTCTTATCTCTTCTACTTTGTGCAGGCTCGTGACAGATGATGAGAACAAGAGTTAGATTTATATACATAAGCTAATTCCCCATACAAACCTTAAAAGTTAAAAACTAAGACCGATCTTAGCTAACTAAGTCAGGTCTTAACTTTTATATTTGAAACGGGCTATTGAAATGTAATTGAATTGTTGCTGACTCAATTCCTTGCTTCAACACCATTATCAGAACTCCAACTAAAACAGCTAACTCCCAGCCTCAGTCTAATATTCAGTTCTTGCCAATATAGATATTTTCCTTTATCCTACAAGTAACACATTTATCAATACATAACACTTCAATGAATTCTCTTCCCTTTGCCCATCAAAGTGCTATTGTTCTTCCGCTTCTGAGAAGACTTTTGTCCAGCTGTAGCTTGTGCTATTTTCCTTCTGGCCAAGTATAGAATCCTCTTTTCTCCTAGTCTAACAACAGCAGCAGACTCATTTCTTCCCAAAGAAGTCACTGGTTTATCATCAGCCCCATGATATGAACTTCTCACTACTTTGAGATCATGCTAAAAAATGAAGACACATTATTACCAGTAACAATCAGCAAGCAAGCTGTGATAACATGACATACCTCTATGTTTTGCTTATACTGGGCCAGCCTTTGATTAATAATTTCATGCAGAACATCAGCCACTGTTTCATCAATTATGGCACGCGGCATTCTGCCCTTCTTGTGTGCTCTATCCCAATCTGAGTCATGAAGTAGTAAACGGATGAATGAGATTAACCCATCATCAATATCGTGTGAGAAGTTCAGAGGAAATATACTAATCATGGTTACTAAGGAAAGCAAGCCAATATAAAATGCAGATCACTCACTCCTCTTGCCCTTCTTCAAGCCACCAATCAATGCGATCTTGCAGAGTTGCCTTCATGTGTGCTCCACCCAACTTTGTGGTCACACACCCCACAATGAGATCGCCCTGAAGCAACACTTCATCTCCAGGATTTCCATAAGGCCATGAACCTAATTCGGTCTCGTTGAGTAAGTCTAGCATATCTGATGGCAAAGGCAGAACATCAACATGACCATATTTGCGAAGGAGTTCAGAGTTAGGAGGGGAATCATAGGTGTTGTACTGTTGCCAGATCATATTAGTCTCTCATCAATCCAAATCTTAGCATAATGAAGATGGCCTACTATTTGTTCTGATTGCTTTACTAATTGAGTAGACTTCATTACAACTCCTTCATCAAAGCCCTCAATAGTGTCCTCATCAACATACAGATGGGCATTATCCTTCCCCCAGGCAGCATTCAGCATATCGGCAAAGGGAATCATGACAACCATCTCCTCCTCATCTTCATCATCACTTTCCTTTTCACTATTACCATCCGATCTAGACTGTGAGTGTGATCGTCCAAAGCGATGGAGAGGTACAGTGAAGGAACGAGAAAGAATCCTAGATCCTTGAATGTGGAAGGCGTCCATAGTTATATGGGGTGAATCTACAGGGAATAGATCAGGATGGGCCTAATCGTCCGTTACATGTTTGAGCATGATCAGTTTAACATCTGAGGGATGAACTAACTTTGATAAATGGTGCCAATACGCTAGTATATTCAGCTTCTGCGTCCTCTCTCCCGATACGATCTATGTAAATCCTGTAATTAGTATTATGATAGTATCGTGGAAAGGCAGACATACCTGCAATGTCCGTCCCCGATAGCTGTTCTCTCTGCCGTTCAGTCCAGAACATTGGAGTCTCAAACAACACAGGCATATTTGCTGATAAGCGTCAGACCCAACAGCACATGATATTACCAAAACAGACTTACCAAGATACCCTGCCCAGCGACTTTTTGATCCTTTGATAGTTTCCCACATCATCACTAGTATGAGTTGCGCCCATCCTTTATTGAGCTGATCCCACTCAGAGGCATCGAGATGATCTTTCAGATCAGAAGTATAAGCTGACAAAATGAGGTCGTCGGGTACATGGAACAAAGGAGTTCCTTCCTGTAATGATATACATTCAGTTGTGTTCCCTCTGCAATCCATATCCTAAGATGATCGTACCTCGATGTCTTTGACAGCTACAGCACCATACCCCATACCTGGAACCGAAACAATGTCTACTAATTCTTCGTTATACCATCCTCCAGATTCCTTGAACCATGTTAAGAATTTTTGACTTTCGAAGGCCTCAGCCTGTATAAGAGCTTGCGAGGTCATTTGTATTTCAGTTGGAGCCACGAAGGTGTTATTTGATGAAAATGAAATGGTCCCACTTCACAATGGCAGACTGAACTGTCCGTGCCCGAGGATCGCTGCGACCTTCTTTATTTCTTTTCACGCGCTCGAATTGAGAGACGATTTGGCAGTGGAAAATCGGATTGCGCTGCTCAGTGAGAAGAGAGGCTGTAATAAGAGATCGATTGGTCAGCGATTGACTGACGAGGGAGCGAACGAACAATAAATAAATTGACTGGACAGACACTTTTTCGGGAGTATGTGGTCACGTGATTATGCACTTACCTCGTTCGGTCGGCCGTCGGGCGCAAATTAACAATCCGTCCTTCCTACTTACTATATGATTAGTATTTCACTGAAATAGGCAACAGTCGCCACCGCCTCGTTCTTCCAACCTACGTTTACGTCTTTCCATCCTGACTATATCGGACAAGAACCATAAGATTGTCACTGACCTATTCAATCATATAACCAGAATGCCTGTCCCCGCTCAACTGCGCACAATAGCTCCAGAGAAAATCAAGGCAGCCGTCTCTCCTAGCGCGATCTCAGCGTTTACACAGACACGTCATCGTCCGGGGGCTGGCTCTGCTAATAATAAACTTCAAGCCACAACAAGGCCTTCTACAAGAGCTTCTGCTCGCATTGAAGATGTCTCTTCCTATGTTGTTGCTTTGCTTCAAGGCAAAGGTAGACTTTCTTGACCCATTTTACTCACTTTATATCGCTAAGCCACGCTGTTCAGGTCATGGAGTTGAAATTGGTATAGCTGCAATAAGTTTATTGACCGGTCAGGTGAGCTGTGCAGGTATTTTGTGATACAAGTCTAATACCAGTAAAACAGACTGTCATCACTCAAGTGAGATGTTCCGCTACTGCAATCTTCATATGAGTTTGCGAACTTGATTGCTGACTGAATTGATAGGTTGCTGACAATGCCAGTCAGTCTACCACTATGGAAGGTCTGAAATAATACCATGCCGTAGCTGATCTTTTCAGGCTTTGAAAAAACTGTACAGCAGCTTTATTCCCATCCACCTAACACAATCATTGTTCCAGATACCATGTTAAAGAGTGGAGCTGCGGAAGCCAGTTACGGTGACCAGAGGGATATCAACGTAAAGGAGCACCTCATGAGTAGGCTAGAAGACGAATATGAGATTGAATGTATTGGTGTGGACCGCAGTCACTGGAATCGAGAAACTGGTATGTCACTGTAATGTCGTTCTTTTCACCAGAGGCTGGTCCTCCTTCTTATCCACATTTTTCAGGCCGTGATTTTGTCGAGGACTTGGCAGTTGATGACGAGCTCAAAGCATCTATCCTTATGGCTATTGAAAACAAGTGATGTATCAAAAGGCACTCATGCTCGCTGAAGACTGATGACCCAATAGATTCTATGCCCTATGTGCTCTTTCTGGATTGTTCAGATATTTACAGGTATGGAGGAACATTGAATTTCCGGAGCGCAGTCTGAGGATGAAATATGTGGTCTCTGAAGGTACGGTGCTATCTTCTGCTCACAACAAGGCGACTTCTTGTGCTCATCATGTTTACCACAATGCTATGTAGGGACGATGTTCATTGATATTGAAACTGCCAAAAATCTGGAGCTCGTGCGCAATAATCTCACAAATAAGGCCACCCATACGTTGTACTGTGAGTAAAAGTTTACGTCTATGGGTATCCAGTCCAAGATTAATGTACTCTGACGTTACCGGTAGCTGTTTTGAACCATTGTCATACTCCTATGGGTATGCGACTTCTTAGGACATGCATACTCCAACCAAGCAATGGTACAGTTGTGATGTTTCACTAAAATCTTCCGCTCATGTCTAGCATCTGAAAGTTCTTAGTGATATAGAAGGAAGACTTGATGCTGTTCAGGGTGTGTGGGCCAGCAACTGTGTCAGAAATATGCAATATGCTAATGAGCAACAGAACTTGTGACAGCGCAAGAGAAGCTCACAGTTTTGAGGTCAAAGTTGTCTGTTATGTCTAAGGTGTGTACTAGCATACAATGGTCATCATCATACCTCATTATTTGCGAGCTGATGAATTGATTAGATGGATTTGGAGTCCATTGTTGCTCAGGCAAGTCGATGGGCTTGGTGTTTAATATCACTTGGCTTTCATGGTTAATCTGAGTGTTAGATTTCACATCAAAATCTGTCACAAACAGATGTGGCTATGACTGATCGCAGGATATCTCTGCTGCTCAACCTTGTGGACTACTTACAGAGCGTCAAATCAATCAATGCTGAGCTTGCAGGAGGACACTGTAAATTGCTTGGCATGATTGCTAGGGTATGTGACAATTATCTATTGCCTTGGGTTAAACTAAGAAGTCTTTATTCTTTGATAAGCGCCTTTCCGATAAACAACTTGGCAAGTTATCCAGCATTATCAACAGTGAGTGAAATAAGACATCTCTGCCTGCAATACTTAGAGTGAATCAGACTGTCTTTCCAGAGATTCGACAACGTTGAGGAAAAATGGAAAACACCAAAATGCCAGAATCGCTCGGTTGTTTGCTGTGAAAGCAGGTTTTGCACCTCTGCTGGATGTTGCTAGACAGACCTACCAGGAGAATCTTCAGGATATCTATGACTGTAAGTCTAAAACAAACAAGCCCATACATACATGGTACCTCTCTCACCCCTCTATATAGTGGAATTAGAAGTCAATGGTGAGTGTCGTGACTGTTACGACCACTAAAATAGTCATAAAGGAAAATATGGCTTGAGCTGCCAAGTTGAGAGTGTGGGAGGTACATTTCAATTTAGCATACCGTCAGGACAGCCTGAAAACTTGCTACCATCTGAATTTATTGGTACTGAAAAGGCTAAGCACAAGTGCATCACTAGTAGGAATGGATACACATGAGTTGTAACTGATTTGATCTTGCCAGAATTCGGTTCACAAGTCAAGAGCTTGTATGGTTACATTCATGGATGGACCCATTTTTGACCATGCGCCTGTAGCTCAAACGGTGTGCGAAACTGTCCCAATCTCATCAAGAGGTTCTGTTGATCAGTGGACAAACCATCAATGATCTTATCGCGCAAGTGAAGGGAAACTTGGGTGGGTGCTGTGTTGCATCAACCTGCTGCTGACAAACATATAAGGTGGACTATATCATTGTGCTGAAGCTGTATATTGCTGCCTATAACATCTCAGGTCTCAAATGTTTTTTTTATCTAATATAATACATAGATTGCAAGTCTTGACATGATCGCAAGCTTTGCCTTTAGTGCCTTCAGTAAGCTGACATGTTGACAATGAGTATGATGCTGATCCTCTCTCTAGACAGCAACTACAGTGAGTGACTAGTGATTGTAAATCATCTACTAGATGAATGACGAGCTAAGTGGCATCAGTTCGTCCAGATTTCAAGGATACTCTAGCGGTATATAAGACTCTGTATCATCCCTGACCAAAACTGATCAGAAGGACATTTGTAGATTCATGGTGGCCGCCATCCAATTTTGGACAATTTACTTGGTGCTGGTGATTGTATACCAAACAACGTGTGAGTATTTAAGCAGTTGGTTTCTTTTTTTTACTGATCTCACATAACAACTTAGTTATGCTGCAAGAGGTTCTGCCACTTTTCAAATCATTCAAGGTCCTAAGTTTGTCACTTTCTTTTTTTCTTAATCATTACTTTCTGATGGTGCTTTAGTATGTCGGGCAAAAGCACTTATCTAAAGCAGGTAGGGCTTTTGACTGTACAGGCTATGATTGGGTGCTTGTGAGTTGGAGACACTAAAACCATATCAAGCAGTTGAGATGACTAGTCCTCTCTTCTCTCAGTGTACCTGCGGAATATGCATGCTTTACAATTCATGATGCTCTTTTGAGTCGTTTATCAAATGATGGTAAGGAACAGGCGAATGTACACGATGACTTCATCAGCTCAAAGTTGTAGATTCAATGGAGAAATGTCTATCAACCTTTGCCTCGGAAATGGCTGCATCAGCCATGATACTGGGTGGGTCACAGTTCATTAACAGACTGCTCATAGTTAGGACTCGCAAGTCCTAGGTCACTTGTTCTCATAGATGAAGTGAGTGGTGTACTGGCCATGGACTATGTCATTGACAACATTCCCAAGTTGGGGAGGGGCACTTCAAGTCTGGAAGGCATGGGATTATCCTATGCCATAGCTGAATCGCTCATTAGGAGGCAAGTAAGTCAGTCTATTTGACAGACTTTTTCGCTTGTTGAAAATGCAGCAGTCTTTCGTCTTTTTCGCAACTCATTTCCAAGACCTTGCAGTAATTCTTGGGAATCTGTCTGGAGTTGTAAAGTCAGTCAAGACTGAAATATTCATCTTTTAGATACTGATGAACATGTCACAAGACTACACCTAAAGGTCCAGGTAACAAGCAGTATTCATTCTACATGGGGTCCACAATTACTTATCTGAGCTAGCATTGCAATACAGAAACCCTTTCACCAACAGAATTTGGCAGTACTTTTGCCTACAAAGTTGCTGAGGGTGCAGCTCCAATGGTGCACTATGGTTGGTGCTTTGTTTGGAACATATAGGGAATTTTGTCATCTAGCTAATAAACTGCAGGCCTCGAGATAGCTAAACTAGCCGCCCTTCCTTCAACGGTTTTGCAAAGAGCATCAGAGATTGCAACTCAACTGAGTGAATTGGAAGAACAGGGTAAGAATGTGATCTTTATATGAATTTGATACCAATCTGCATATATAGGTAGGCGGTCCAACTTAGCCAACACTAGCATGCGACGCCGAAAGATACTGTGGGAGGTAAGGTGTAAACAATTCTTCCATGGGCAGGATCGCTCAACGATATCTAGTTGAGGGCCAAACTGAAGCAGGTGCAAAGTAATTCAAGGCTTGATAATGAGACATTGGGAGAATTTCTTCTGAATCTTCAAGCTCAATGTTATCTGACTCTTCGTCAATCCCTAGAGATGGTTCAAACAACAACCAGTGGTAGTGAAACAGGGCATTAACAATCAGCTCATCAAAATCTAGTAATCTGATCCGAATTGATTCCGACATTTTTTTATGTGCTGCATAGGAAACAGATAAATGTAATTATTTCTCAAGTTGTTCAGATATGTGTGTCCAGTCAATTCTTTTTCCTGGCCATCCTTCTCCGCCATCCTGAATTAGTGCTCTTTCCTGCACCACTCTTAACTCTCGTAATCTCATCCTTCGGGCCTTTCTCTTAGGGTCTTTAGGATTCAAAGGTTTGAGAGCATCAAGCTCTGTATCGGAAGGTATGACTGAATCAGCAGGTAGAGGATCAGAGGGATGGTGCAGTGGACGCGGTGTTGCAGTCCCAAAAACTTCTGCTTGAGCGAGTGAATGGACGTGAGTTTGTAGAAGGATCTGTTGCACAGTCAACAACGCTCTTGAAACAGCCCAGGGAAGAGGAGGAAGGTTGGGGTTGGCTTTAGGATCCTTGAAATGAGCCAAAACCATGGCTGAGAAAAGGTCTCCGACTCCTGAGAAATAACCTCTGATGGTGGGAAGAGCAAAAGCGTATGTTTCCATTTGACCATCAAACCAGCTGCTGGCAAAGCAAACTAGGACCTCGTCATCAGGGGCACCTGTCCCAACAGCATCATACCATGGTGGAAGAGGTTGGGGAAGCAAACGAGTGTATGAGGGAGGTGGAGCTGGCAAGGAAAGTGACTCGACAAGAGAGATGGGAAGGGGAATGGACGAAAAAGCAATATGGGGGAGCTGATTGACAGTGTGTAGCTTTTCAAGGGCATTTTGTAATGTTTCTAGAGAAGTGATCGCGATCCCTGATAGAAGCCTGGTCATGCAAGTCAGACTGATTGCCGTCACTCTGAATCCGTATCACTTACTCCACTTCGAACTGGTTTGGTGTTATGATTGTAGCCAAATTCAACATTTCCTTGTATATAGGGACTACATCCCTGGATACATACAGACCCGTTCCAATGTCTCCCATGACGGCTTTGACCGACGTCAATCTTTTTTTTTCCCCCTGTCTATACTAACATCAGATAAAGAACTCACGATCAAGAAGATATATAAGGGAAGGGTTGTCTGCCTTCATTCTCCTTATTCTATCGGTGACGACGCTCAGTGCCTCAGCACTTGGTATATAACCTGTAAGTATTCTAGGGTGGGTGAGTAGTCCATTGACTGCCATGCCATTGAATATGGCAGCCAACTCGTCAGGCGAGGTCTTATGTCCGTCCGTGAAACCGTAACCTAAGACATAACGTTAGCCATCTATTTAAACCTTTATAGGAAAATCTGACCTGTATGATTGGAGAACTGGACAGTGTTGATCACATCCACATCATAACCTAGAGTCTGTAGTGGAAACGTGGCAGCCCTGTTGCCTTATCATTCTCCGTTAGCACTGATCAAGAGAGAAGGTGATCGTACTCACCGACGTAGCCTGAAACTACATGTGATTGGATAGAAAGTATCCTCTCTCCATCTTGATACGTTCCTTTCTGTCCAACAGTCGACATTATGTAGCGGAAGTAGGGAAATGAAAAATATCCGATTGAATAAGAAAAAGACGCTGCGGGTAATCGATAAGAAAACAGCCGAGACGACTCGCGGAGAGAGCCTGGGACAAGTCCGCCAGCTAATAACTCTTCTTGCAACTTTTGCAATTTATTTATAACTACTACGAGCACTACTTGTTGTTGCAGACTCGCAATAATATTGTGACGTCTCCTTACAAACAATTTGCTCGTTGTAGTACTTTCTGTCAACTGGAATTTATTGTGACACTGCAAATGAGAAGTG
>NC_006681.1:190000-209232 GCF_000091045.1 Cryptococcus deneoformans JEC21
TTTCAACGGCGGAACGATCTCCCCAAGCATTTATACGATGCGACGGTTCAACGCCGAGGCCCTGCGTTGTCGGCGTGAGCGGCGCCAGAAACCTTTAAGATATAAAGAACGTACTGCCAAGAAGGAAGTAAGGGCAGAAGATGGGCCACGGACTGCCCCACCTGCTCTGCTACGTCTAGACATGGGAGGCCCGATAAGTTTTAGGTGAGTGGCAAAATAGGCTCTATATCAGGTCGATTCTAATCTTTGTTCGCTGCCCTCTGTCTGGTGGAGGCACAAAGTGGAGGCAAGGTACCACCAGTACAGTCAACCGCCACCCCTTACAGACTTCCTCGGCGTTATCCCACTTCGCGCCTATCTCAATCAGGCACGCCATGCCACATGGCTTCGTCGCTGCTCAATATCAACCACCAACCACCATCTCTCAATTCCATATCAACCGTACGACCCTTCTACAGCACCAACCATGGCCACACACCGCTCCGCCGTCCTCAACGACAAGCCGTACTCTGACCCCAACCCTTTGCCCTCCAATGTCCCCCATGTCGATGAGCTCGGCGTCACCTCCGCCCCCTTGAAAAGCGCTTCCTTCTTCATTGGTCAACATTGCAAGGAGGTGAACGGTAGGTTACGCATATGGCAGATTTTGTGCGTGTATCTGATTTAAACAGAGGACTTTATGCTGTGTAAGCAGGAGAACAGGGATCCGGCCCACTGTTTGGCGGAAGGCAGAAAGGTGACACGGTGCGCGCAGGAGCTGTAAGTCTAAATTGCGGCATACGAGCGCATGTAGGTGGAGGCTGACAAGGGTGATCTTTTATATTTTAGGATTAACAAATTGAGGGAGACGTGTCTGACTGAGTTTGATGCCCACTGGCAATGCTTGGAAAAGAACAACCAGGTGAGGGAAAATGTAACCATGCGATTGTAGCAGATCTAATTTCAAGGATAGTACTTCCAAGCATGCCGAAAACCGGAAAAGGCACTCAACCAATGTGTCTTTACAAAGCTTGTCAGTATTTTCGACGCATGTGATCCGAGCCTATAGTAGGGTGCTTATCGTTTATTCTTGTAGGGCCTCACTAAAAACATTCCCGGATCACCAGAAGGACGACCGCAAATCCACGAAAAGGAGTCGCCAATCTACTCGCGGGTACAGAAATAGATGGACTTTGGTCATGCAGCATATAACTGGATACATGCTTTACTATATGGGTGTTGTGCGGTTTATTCGTCGTCTCGTTCGCCTCGTAAACGCTTCTCATCTTCACGCCTTTCAATCTCCTCTTCGTCTTCACTTCTACCACGCTTTTGTCGGTCGCCAAAGAAGTCTTCACCTCGAGGAACGTCGGCGCCCGCAAGACCCAGGCCACCAACAGCAGCGTAGGTGTCGAACTGCATTTGAGAACGCAATCTGTCTTGTTCCTGCCTCCTTCTCTCTTCCTCCAAACGTTGATGGCCCCAGCCGCCTGTGATTGTACATTAGTTCCCCCTTTAAAGTATTTAGAACAGCAATAAGCTTACCTCGTCCACTGTCGTACTCTTGTCTAAACTCGTCTCGAACTTGTCCACCACTTCGCCCTCGACCGAACTGCCTTCCCTCCTTGTATCCTGGATCCAAATCACATCTAATGACTCGCTCATCGAGCTTGGTGCCAGAGATGTATCGCATGCAGTCGACTGCTTCTTCATGAAGAAAGTACTCGACGAAAGCGAAACCGCACGGTGTCTTGGTATTCCGATCGAGACCCATGATAATTCTAAAGCAAGACATGAGCTTGCTGCGACGCAATTTGAAAGGGAAATCCCACCTTTTGATACCTCCGCCGATTTCAGGTTTGGCACAGGTGGAGAAAACTGGTCAATACCATTTAGCAACGAACAAATCGAAAGAGCCTTGGAAACCCACGTTGATACATCTGTGTCTCTGTGGTGTAGAAACTGAGGTTACCAATATAGAGTGTGCTCGATAGGGCCAAAAGTCGGCGCTCAGTCTCTCGATCAATCTGGGTGTGAAATTAGCGCATGTTCCCTGGGTATGAAGAGGGAAGCGGGTACCTCTGACCTGCTATCGCGGTAGGAAGATGGGTGGTCGAGGCAGGGTACGACTTGTGCCATGGCGTGCGGACGGGTGATCTGTCAGTGTATCTGGTATTGTTGTTGTGAAGAGTGATGGATCGTGGGAGGGGATAACTTTGGTGGATTGTGCGAGCGTGGGAAAGCGAGGATGTCGCGTTGTTGCCGCCGCGCAAGTCAATACGAAGCGTCACCCATAAAGTGCTTGAACTGCTTACTTATTACTCTCTCCCCTGTCTTCCTCCCCACCATGGCTGACAACTCAAACCTTTCAGACGCTGACAAGGTGAGCACACTCAGATCAGGACACCCTCTTACCCCCCACAGATCCGTCTCAAGCGTCTCGCCCGCCTCGGCACCTCCACCCCCATCCCCTCGCAGACCCAGCCACAGCAACAGCCCTCGTCCAGCAGTACTCCCGAGCCTCATCACCCACCCTCCGCCTCCTCAAGACTTCTTGCAAACCTTCCTCCCGCTGCTAGTCCCACATCCTCCTCCCCCGCTATTGTGTCCCCAAAACCCTCTGCTTCTACCAAACCTGACCCTCAAGCCGTCCAACCCAAGCTTTCCGTCACCCCCAGTCTTTCTCTCAAGAGACCATCATCTGCTAGTACCCCCAGAGATGAACCGGTGGGTCCGAGAATTGTGCATACCAAGCCAATCCAGCCACTTGTCAAGACGGAATACAAGGCATGGGAGACCGAGAAGGTTGGGCAAGTATTCGCTGTTACACTAAGTGTTAGTCCATTTGCAGACTGTGTTAGCCAACGACTAACTATTTACATAGAAGCAGAAGGCTCAGGAAACCGATTGGTCCCTTTGTTGGCTCAAAGATCTAGAACAGGAGCTCAATGAAGAAAGTAAGTTGTGCCTGTCTTGATCAAATACTAATGTAATAGACTATCCTTCTCCGCTCAGGACCGATATAGAGCTAGCTGATAGACTTCTCATTGCCCGTCTCTCCATGGACCCCACGCTTATGGCTCAGTCCGATGATCCCGATGCCCTTACGATTCTTGCAGGACTACCTCAGAATGAGACTGTCTTTGAATACCTTGCTGGGTGTTGGAAGAGGTTGTACCAAGCCAGTAGGGACGCCAACCGGTATGCCTTCTCCGAAGACGAAAAGAGTCAATGGGGCAAATCAATGGATAAGATCAAGGGGCTGGTTGTCTCATATTGTGGTATGACGATCGAGGACCCTACCATGTTCCCTCAACCAGCAGAGTGAGTTGCTTGGATCACTCGAGACGCTAAAAGTAACGTTGGATTCTTAGGAAACCGCTTGGGCCGGCCGAATTTCTCCCGCTTCTCCTTTCAGTTCATCAACCGTCATCCGGTGATCTTCTCATGTCTACCCCTTCCGTCCCGACGCCGCTATCTGGTCCCCTTCAGCCCAACGACTTGTTACCTTTCCTCCAGGACCTCGCTGCCGGTTTTGACGATGATACTTTAAAAGATGTCATCAGCCCGACACTGAGTCTATTCTTCCAAGAGTGGTTCAAGATCACTCCTACCCCGGATATCATGGGTGCGGAGTGGAGGAGATACCTCGGTGCTATGAACTTGTTGGTACAAGTCAAACATATAGCCGCGTTTGTAAGTTGTACTTCTATGACCTAATCATTAAGGCTAACCATGAGCAGCTGCCCACTTTACCTATTTGGGTGGCGCCAAATGTGACAGCTCCAAAACTCGAATGGCAATCGCTTTTAGGTCCCCTTACACGTCTGAGTGTTTTCCCTAGAGAATTCGTGAGTCATTAGCGTCAATTTTGAATCGTGAAACTCTCTAAAACAACCATGTGCATAGCCTGAAATTTGGAAGACTTACTTTTCTAACCCTACCGAAAGGAAGAAGGAAGACATTGACGCGAACAAAAGCAACCTTCGATTTACCCTCGGAAGCCTACATGTACGTAACAAAGTCGCTAATTTTTGCTGACTTGATGACAGTCATCCCTGTTTAACGTCTACAATGCCATCGTCCGTGCATCACCAGATGCCAGAGAGGGTATTCTTGACTTTTTCACACTTGCTTTGCGTCTCAACGAGAAGCGTGCGGGAATGCGAGTTGACCCTCGAACCGTCTCCTCAGACGGCTACATGACGAATCTTCAGGTCGTGCTGCTGAAACTGTTTGAGCCGGTAATGGACGCCAGATTCTCCAAAATTGACAAAGTTGATCCAGCATATTATAAATCCTCGAAAAGGATCGATATCTCAGAAGAGACAAAGATTAAGGGCGCCAAGGAAGAGGCGGATGAATATTTTGGAAGCTCCATGGATGGTATGTTGTCACGCCTTTCAATATAAATGCATAGACTCAATTCCTTTTTAGTGGACACGAAACCAAACTTCATCTCCGACTTGTTTTTCCTTCTCAATAGCTATCTCCATCTTGGTGTAGTCAAGACTATCTCAACTAGGATTCGAGCTGAAAAAAATCTGAGTGAAATAGAAAAGGAACTGAAGAGAGTTGAGGCATCCACAGGCGATTGGGCAAATGTAAGGACATGATTCTTACCCGGTTTTATTTTTGGTTAACATCTTTGCAGAATGCGACATTACAAGCACAGGGCGAAGCAACAATTAAAAAGTTGAAGAGCGACATGTCTGTTCTTCATGCTTCTATTCACGCCTACGACACGCAGCTTTTGGATCGAGATATGATTAGAATGGTTGTCTCCTTCCTCAGCTTTGTTATGACATGGCTCATCCGCCTTGTCGACCCAAACCACCAGTACCCAGCGTCGCCTCTTAATTTACCGTTACCAAAAGAAGCTCCAATGGCTTTTAGGATGTTGCCAGAATTTTTCATCGAAAACATCGCAGAGTACTTTGAGTTCCTCGCCAAGTGAGTGACATTTAACAAGCTCGGGAATAAACTGACGCATACCCCAGATATGATCCCGATGCGCTTGATGATGTAGATAAGGACATCTTTATTACCTTTGCCATCACTTTTCTTTCTCCCAACTACGTTAATAACCCTTTCCTCAAAGCTAAACTTGTCACGGTGTGTTACCTCTTATTGTCTCGTGTGAAACTTGACTAACAGCACCCTAGATTATCTCATATGGCCTGTATCCCATGGGCTACTGGCGCCATGGTCCTCTCTTTGACAGACTTAGTATACTCAGCGTGGCCACAGACCACTTGATGCCAACTTTGATCCGTTTCTTCATCGATGTGGAGATCACTGGAGGTCATACGCAATTCTGGGGTGAGTGAATATGTCTCTAGTCTAATGTCTTGACTGACTGGTGATGCAGACAAGTTCAACTTTAGGTTAGCAACGTCTTAATTTCAAGATGAATGGATTTTGACTGACTGTGCACAGGCGCGACATTGGCCACATCTTCAAAGCCATGTGGACAAACCCTCTCCACCGGGAAGCATTTGTCAAGTCTAGACAGTACGTCCCAGGTATCGCTGTATTCATGGTGTTGGGTGTCTAACTTTTTTGCGTTTCCCCCCCCTCCAGTGATGACTTTGATCAGTTTATTCGCTTTGTCAACATGCTCATGAGCGATACTACATTCCACCTCGAAGAGTCCTTGACCGGTTTGGCCAAGATTGGACAAATAGAGTCTCAAAAAGCCAACACTGCTTCGTGGGAAGCATTGCCCCAGTCAGAGCGGGAGGATCTCGATGGTCAGTTGAGGCAGACGGAGGGTAGTGTCCCATGGCACACGCAGATGGGCTTATCAAATGTCAAATTGATTCGAGACTTTACGGCAACCACACGAGAGCCATTTGTTGCTCCCGAGATTGTTGACCGTTTGGCAGCAGTAAGTTGGTTTACTGATGTGGGCGTGGATGATGGCTAACATTCATTATTTAGTCCTTGGATGAGAACCTTACAGCTCTCGTTGGCCCAAAGATGTCGGATCTTAAAGTATCCAACCCCGACAAATACTACTTCAAGCCTAAGGACCTTTTAGCAGCTATTGCTCAAATCTACCTCAATCTTTCCGTCGAATCTGAATTCATCCGTGCTGTCGCCAATGATGGTAGAAGTTATTCAAAGGATCTGTTTATGAAGTTCGCTAGGACTTTGAAGAACAGAGCCATCATGACTGAAGGAGAGGTAGCCGAGGTTATCAGCTTTACGCAAAAAATAGAAGACATGAAAGCGACAATATCAATGGAGGACGAGAGGGAGATTCCGGACGAGTTTTTGGATCCATTGTTGTCGACTTGTAAGTCAAATCTCGCTTGGCCATATCCCATGCCTTTGCTGACGCTCGCCCTCCGTAGTAATGAAAGATCCTGTCATCTTACCAGTATCTCGAGTGACCATTGATAGAGGCACCATTCGAACTGTCTTGCTTTCAAAGGAAGTCGACCCTTTCAACAACGTGCCGTAAGTGATCATGTACCTCCTTAATTGCGTATAGACTTGGAAGCTAATATCTTGCATCTAGGCTGAAGTACGAGGATTGCATTCCCGACACAGAGCTAAAGGCCAAGATCGATGCGTGGCTGGCGGAGAGCAACGCAAAACAAGCGGACTCGGTGATGGATGTTGATCAGCTGTAGGAGAATGTCGTTGTAGCAAGTATACGATAGTACTACATTGTAAGATACTTAGAATTTGCATGGGAACAGAAGAAGCAAGCAGTGTAGTACAATAGTGAACAGTGGCCGTCAATCATCTGTGCGATGGTGCCAGTTATTGCAAATGCTTGCACTGTGCTATGTGCTAAGTATCTGGTCACATGTATCGTGAATGAGTATATGTACTCTATCAGCTACCATCGATTCGCTGCTGGGATCGGCGGGCAGCGATAGTGCATCGGCGCATCGTCATGATCATTGAGAAGGATTTTGTCGGACTTCGACCGACGATTTTCTTCCCAACTTTTGGCATCATCGTCATACAATCACCCACACACAATAATTATGCACTGGTTCCTGTACATGTACAGGGACAGCACCCACCCAACTTAGACCAGTTTGTGACCTATGCTAACACACAGAGTCACTCAACAGACTCTGGTTGGATAACATGAGAGCTGAGTCTTGGTAACAGTCAATCATTCAACAAGGAGTAAGGCCATGTGTCACGTCAGTCAGCCTAGTTGCCCGGCGCTTAACTCGAATGATGTACAATCTCGACAAGGAAAAGGTAAAGAGTATCCAGACTTGCAGAATGGAACGGAGGAGTTACCAGGCTGACGGGACAGGAGCTGGACGACTTGGAGAGAGGAAAGGAATAGCCAAGGCCGCCTGAAGGCAGGAGCTGGACTAAGGGCTGGCTGAAATGACTTTAAAAGGAAGGAATTCTCGAAGGCAAAGAGAGTGATAAAGAGCAACAGTATTGATTTTCTGACGACTACGGAACTACGAAAAAATACTTCCTTATATACCATTTAAACCGTCGACCAGTTTCGAAAAGCGAACGTTTACGGTTCCATCGGAAGATCTCAGAGTGGAGGCAGGCTGAGGTATTAGAGTCAAGGAGCCGTTATTGATTTGTTCGTTAGTTCTTCTATATATCCCCCCTCCAGGTGGTCCAACAACAAGGAGCAGAACATCGAGTCCTCTTCCGTCCACGAACCCAGCACCTAATTACCTAGACACCTAGACATAGCCACCCCTTTTCCGCTCTTCCCCACCCCCCACCCCTTCCTCCTCCTCTCCTCTCTCGCTCTCTCCCACGACTACCTGACCTGCGCTACACAACATAAGATTGGGTCGTGACAGCGAACGCCGCGGCCACGGATTGACTCGTACATAAGATCGTGACACCATACCGAAAGGCGCTTTCTTAGGAACGCAGACGAGGATTAGCATGGAGTTGGCGAAGGCAAGGGCGCGGTCGCTGGTGGTCTAAAGGGGCGGGAGAAGAAGTAGGGAGGTTGCTTGATTGATAGGCGGGAGGTTTGAGCGAGTGAGCGAGAAGAGTGGAGGCAAAAAGCGGAAGCATTTAGAATGTTAACGTACATCAAACTAATAATGTAAACACGAGCCATACGTATGTATCCTCTATGACTAAACACGCTCCTTTCAGATTCTTCTGATTCCTTATTCTGAGCTACAAATAATAATACCAACATAAAACAATTTGAGCATCTCTGAGATCAAGCGTTCTCTATCCACTCCTGCTGAATATCCTTGTCGCCGACCTTTCCAGCAATGGCAGAACCGGATAATGGTCCAGCAATAGAAATGCCCAAGATGGCCGCCTGAATATCCGATTTAGCTAGGTTGTCTTCATGAGCAGTGTTGGAGTGGAAGATTTGATCCATCTGCTCGAGCGTTTTACCCCTGTCCAGAGTCGTCAGCATTCAATTTCGAGACACGGATTTCGGACACTCGAATCTTACATGGGCTCAGGGCAGAAGAACCAGACATAGAGACCAGAAAGGAAGCAAAAGGTGGCGAAGAAAATGAAAGTGCCGTACTTAATGTTTTCAAGCATAGGTGGTGTGATGAGACCAATGATAAAGTTACCCAACCAGTTGAAGACGGTTGTAATGGCGACACCCTTGGCTCGGCGACTCGACGTGTGAACCTCGGCAGCTACGATGCTGTTATTAGCGCTGGCCTTCCATGTTGCTTGAGCTCAAAAGGAACTTACGCATGGCCCAAGGTACCGGAGACCAACCCACACCATAAGAGAAGATGTAGATGAAGATGAAGGCCACAGCCACCCATGCCTCCTTGTTGTACCGGACCCAATCGTGACTGAATTTAGCCATAATGACCGCCACAATTACATGGCAAATAGTGGTGGCCACAGATCCGAAAAGGAGAGGAGGTTTTCGTCCTACTCGGTCAAGAATGAAAAAGGCAAGCCCCGTGGCGACAAACTGAATAATGTTAAGGACACCGCTCATGTCAAGCTGCATTGTATAGTCGAGGCCGAGCTGCTCAAAGAGAGTAGGGGAGTAGTAGACGAGCTGATGGATTGTTGAATCAATATTCAACGTTCAAGCATGATCTGAGGAAAACTTACAGCACTGATACCAGAAAACTGCTGGAACATCATCAAGGTGGGACCGATGATAGTTCGCCTGATAAGCTTCGGTTTGAACATGTCGATCCAAGAAGCAATCTCGAGTTTGAATTCGGACATAAAGTCCTCGCCTTGAAGAGAAGGATGGCTCTTGACAATAACCTCTCGGTTCTGGATGGCCTCCGCCCTGATGCTGATCCACTCGGCCTGAAGTCGAGGGTCGGTGGCAGGATATCCTCGAAGACGTACGAGAGCGTGGAGGGCATCTTCGTCGCGACCTGCCTGAGCAAGCCATCGCGGTGAATATGGGAGTTTCCAGAGACCGAATATCAAGAGGATACAGGGGGCAATCTGAACGAGGAAAGGAAGTCGGAAACTCCAGTCACCGGGGATGTGTCGAGAGCCATAAGTCTATACAAAAGTAAGTAAAAGGTTTGGGTAGCTAGTAGAGATAACACTCACAATGTAGAACATGATGACGATACCACCGTTAATGGTAGTAGCCTCCATGGCAAGCAATGCGCCCCGGATGTTTGGTGGTGCAATCTCACTAATATACATTGGGGCCACAGCAGAGAGAAGACCGACACCAAGACCGCCTACTAATCGGCCGACAACCAGTTGAGCATAAGAGAAGGATGAGGTCTGCAGAATAGCTCCAATGACGAACCACACAGAACCGAGACCTTTTTTTTCCAGCTTCAGTCAGCTAATGGCGCTTGTCTGCAACGTGGTTTTGATTACTAACCGATAGCCGATTTACGAGAATACTTGTCTGCAACGAAACCCGCTTGAAGGGCTCCGATCAAAGCGCCAAGTTCCAAAAGGGCAGTCATGAGTCTGGGAAGCGTGACAGTCAGTACAGGTCTTTGTACCCTTATAAATTTCAAAAGCGACATCTACCCTTTGTGGAAGGCCGCGGAAGAGCTGACGTCGGGATCGATATCTGGGAATTGCCCAAGGAATTGTTTCATGGTAAGGACGATGGTAAGAATACCCTGGTCGAAACCAAAGAGCAGGCCACCCATACAAGTGGCAAAGGAGGCAATCAAAACAAGTCCACTGCTGAATACATCTTTGAGGCCTGCAGACGTGTGAGTACAAGGCAGGTAGGTAATGTAGGGGAAAAACATTACTGACCGTTGCCGCCAATTGCATGGGCCAATGCCTCACTGTCTGCCACATAACGAGCAGTATCGGGATGGAGCTGAACACCTAGGTCCTCTAGGCTTGGGATAGTATCCCTATCTGGAGCATGCTTTGGCGGCTTTGGTGTGTCAGTAGAATTTCTTTTGAAAAACATCTTGTGCAGATATTGTGAAAGTAAGTAGTTATTAAGTAGATGGGGTTAGGAAAGCTCATTAGACATGGCGCTTATTTATAAAAGAAACCTGTCTTTCGTTAAACCCGATGGTTTCATTTAGTGTTGAAGGAACCTGCCGAATAATAACGATTTGTACAGTCCCTTGACGTTCATCAAATAGTTTTGCGTAAGAATTGAGAGAACTCTAGAGGCATGATGCTATGTGCCCAGGGACTCCTGGCGTCCCGGGGCGGGAGAAGGAGGAGTTGCACGGCTATTGTTGAAAAGAAGGACGGCAGTTGCAAGTTGATTCGCGGTATGAGGCGGAAGTGGGCGGTTGAAAAGTGCATCTGTTTGCTTGTTTTATAAGGCTGATCGTGCGTAGCTTGAAAACGAGTGACGCATGTCAGAGACTGCGAAAGGGCACCCGAATGCCGAACAATCTGTGTCCCCGCTGATCAAAAAGCTGGTGGGTTACACTAGTGGCTTGCCGATCTGAGAGCGGTGCCTGGTTGTTGTTTACGTCCGCTGACTTGTTGGAGGTTTTGGGTGCCGCTGACCAGAGCTGCAACTCGGAGACCGGGCCGTATTGTGGGGAGCTGGGTTGGGGCTGTGGGCTGTGGAGAGGGTGATGATTAGATATGGTCGGTCATAGAATAGCTTGTTTGCATTATTAAGGACTTGGATTTATGCTTCTTTTTTCTCTCTTTCACCCAGTCTGTACGCAGGTGCTTACACATCAATTTGGATGATAGATTGCATCCATCGATTCTGACCCCCTAGATTATCAACCCGTTGACTCTGGAAAGTGGAAAGCGGCTACTAGAACACCCTTCGATCCGATTGTTCAAATCATCAACCAGTGCGGCCATAAATTGTCCTGGGTGCCAAACAAGGTTTTCATGGCGTGAGCAGGGCTGCGAAGTCGCGATAAACTCCACAATTGACAGGCTTAATCAACAGCTTGGATTTTAGAGGTAGGAAAAGGATATACCTAATTCCCTTTTGCCGCTCAATGTCCCACAACAAACTGTCGATTACAAATTGACAAAGAGGTTATTGGAGTAGGACGCCTCGCTCGTCGGATCATGGACATGTATAATAGGTTTAATTGCCAATTTGCTCGAGTTCATTGTGAGATACTGAACCTAATCACCATTGGCGGATCAGCACTCGGATTACTCACGAGTACATGTGCTGTGGAAGGTTGGAATGACTTAGGATGATGTATTAGATAGAGGATGGAATGAAAAGTCTGGGGACAAGAGGTGTGGTATTTATAATGTTGCCAAGATACGAGACACAGTGAAGAGAGCCTGTTTCATGCTTGAGGTGTATTGCATCAGCGTCTCTAGGTGCCAAGGCGGAGGGTAGAGGGTATCCTTGCTCTCCTCCCACCAAAAAAAATACCGGCCACCCATCACTCCGCACTTCATTTTATTCAGGCCAAGGCATATTCTTTTACCCCATGCCCGCGTAGTCTCAAAATGTTAATAAAGTCACCATACTCCCGCTCTGCAGCTCACAACCCCATTTCCCAGACTAATTGTTCCTCAACCCCACCGCCATGCATAAACCCACGCCAATACATTTTCAGCACGAGGCTTCACGACTATGTAAATTTAGGCAACCAGAGGGCCGACAAAGCTTTTAAAGAGGATAAATAAAGGTCTTCCACCTGTGAGCACTACTCCTCAGGCTAACCTCCAGGTAAGGTAGGACGAGTGACTTTCTATTTTGACCGCTTGGTTAACGCGTCCATTGAACAGACAAGCGTCCCATCAAGCTCTAGCTTGGGCTTTGCTACCATTGCGCAATTCAACACAAACTTCTATTGCCATCCCACATATCTTCCAGGTTGAACGGATTCGATGTCGACAAAGTTTCGACTTCGCCAAAGCCGTTCTCCCACAGAACTGCTCAACAACTTGCCTCACTTCTCCTCCGACAATCCAGTCCTCAGCAGCCAACCGTAGCGCTCGCGCGATGCTTGGCAGGCATTCCATTCAAGAGCTCAACCTTTTTCGCCAGCGATTCTCCCACCGGCCATGGGCGATACTGGCGGCAGGTGGGGCAAAGGAGGAGGGACATTTTTCGGGGCTGATAAACATATCATGAGGCCGGGTTTAGCTTTGGGAAGGACAGATAGCGGGGAAAGTAGGCAGCTCCATGCACGAAAGCAGTCATCGTTGCCAGTCAAGCGAGACTCTGGGATGGAGGAATGGCTCTCCGCTCCTAGACCAATGACGATTTGTTGCAAAACACGTTCTGCCCAGAACTTCCGAGCAGAGCTTCCTTGCTCACCGTCAGCAGCATCTTCATACAAGAGTTCTGTTTCGTCCCGAAACAACTTCCATAAAGCGATTCAAACCCCTACCTTCTACGACATGGACGAAGAAGAGCTTCTGCCACCTCTGTTGCCAGCTTTTGGAACACGCAAGATCCCTTTCAACTCCATAGGGGATTCTGCGCCTATTCCTTGGGGTAGAGCTTCACCCGTGCCATTTCCCAAATCCCCAGGGACATCCCCGGGGACAGCCACAAGAAGAGTGCACGGTTGCCTGCTGACTGCCGACGGTGGCACACTGAAAGCTTGGACTCAATTCTAGTCCGTTTTCTCCGTTGATATCCAAGTCACTAGTGTCCAGACCATCGCAAGATTCTGAGCCTCCATCGACATCAACAAGACGCAGACTACCACACCCGCCTTGCATCATTGTTGAGAATGACGGGAAAGGACCAGCATTGGAAGTAGTAGGGAAGAGTCCTGGATCAAATCAGACGAGGAAAACTTCAGTCGAATGAGGGACAGAGACTCGAAGCGGAATGGCGAAAAGACTTCTCCAATACGTGGCGTATTGCTTGATCACGGGCGTCGATGAGGGATGTAAATGTATAATCGATCTTGTAGCTATAAATGCGATATTTTGTGCAGGTCCTAGAGTCAACCTTGAGTCTTCGTTAAAAGCAGTAGAGAGATTGCGTAGTAATGGGCAGGATATGAGTGGACTTGGGATTTTTCGGCCCAAACGCTTGGTGATAGCGGACGGTCACGTGACTTGTTCCGAGATTTCCAACGGCTGATTGGGATCCGACCCGTGTTGCACCATGATTTCCAAGTTTCGCCCCGCTTATCTATTGCTTTCTCATCTTTACTCTCCATTCTCAAACCCAACCCTTTTCCCTGCCATGGTAAAGCTCCCCTCAGCATCCCGCATCCGTTCTCTCGCCACCGTGCCCTCCACGGCCACCAGGGCTTTCGCTACCGTCAATCCCACCCCTCCTGCCGCCCAGCCCACAAAATCCAAACCTCGTTTCGAAAAGCTCGACGATGGATTGACTTTTGACGACTTTTTATCAGGCGATGTTCCCCCCGAGAACGAACGTGTGGTTCTGGGTAACACGAAACAGTATGTTTTTTCTTCCCCTGCTTCTCATCCCCCCCGCGCCTGCCCACCTTTTACTCAATTGCTACATTTTAGACCTCGTTTGCCATCTTTTCTCAAGCACCCGATCCCCACTGGCGCTTCCTACAGCGGTATAAAAAAGGAACTCCGTGGATTAGGACTACACACTGTCTGTGAAGAAGCCAAGTGTCCCAACATTGGCGAATGCTGGGGCGGCGGTAAAGGAAATGCGACGGCGACGATCATGGTGAGTCCCAATTAGCGCGCGCGCTTTTTCCCCTCTCTCATCATTCAATCATTGACCGCAAGGCTGATGATCTCTTGGACCAGTTGATGGGCGATCAATGTACGAGAGGATGTCGATTCTGCTCTGTAAAGACCTCCAGGGCACCTCCTCCACTGGACGTCCACGAGCCGGAGAACACTGCGGAAGCAATCAGCCGATGGGGTTTGGGTTACATTGTACTGACAAGTGTCGATCGAGATGGTGCGTCGTACAACTTTTTACTCGGTAGGTGGGGGGATGTATATAGCTGACTTTTTTTTCCAATCGCGGATTTTAGACCTGGTGGACGGTGGTGCGGCCCATATCGCCTCTACGATTTCCAAAATCAAGCAAAAGGCACCCAATATCCTCGTCGAAGCGCTTACTCCCGACTTCGCCACAAAGGGCGTCAACGTTATCCACACCGTTGCTTCCTCTGGCCTTGATGTCTTTGCGCATAACGTGGAGACTGTTGAAAGGTGTACGCCGTTTGTACGAGATAGGCGGGCGGGGTTCAGCCAGAGTTTAAAAGTGTTGGAAGAGGCCAAGAAGGGAGCCAAGGCCGCGGGCAGGGAGATTTTGACAAAGAGCAGTATCATGCTGGGTGTCGGGGAGATGGAAGAGGAGATCCACGAAACACTGAGACGTCAGTCCCCCCCCCGTCTCGTTTCCCATTTCCCAACTGCTAACGGGTAGAAAAATTAGGGTTACGCGCGTCGGACGTTGACGTTGTCACTTTTGGTCAATACATGCGACCGACAAAACGACACATGAAGGTGGACCGGTATGTCGAACCTGAAGAGTTTGCGAAATGGAAAAACGTTGCCGAGGGGATGGGGTTCTTGTATGTGGCCAGCGGACCTCTTGTCAGGTCAAGTTACAAGGTGCGTTCGTTTTAAGAAGAAACAGTTGGTCACAATGACAGAACTGACGTTTTGGTCAGGCTGGTGAATTCTTTATTGAAAATGTACTCAAGAAGCGACGTGCAGCTGCTGCCGAGCACGCTGCTTCCCAATTATCTACACAGCCGCCAGAGATCGCTGCCAAGGTGTAATTGTGTTACTTTTTTTTTACTTATGCATATATACATGATAAACTATCTATAGATAATCAATTTTTAGTTTTTCACCCAGATCGTCCCCCACCGGGACTGTTTCCCGATACCCAGCTTGTTGCTCTTGACACCAGCGTCGCCGAGGGATCATTCCCGAAATACCCCGATTGGTCCTGCTTGATAGCCGGAGACGGTGTATGGAACGAAGACGGGATATACTCTTTCTCGCCCATGACAGCTTTTGAAACGTGTTTCTGTGCTCGGTTAAACACCCGGAGCGCAAACGCGGCCACCGTCCATACTCCGCCTATCCAAACAAAACCCGGGTCAGCCGCAAACCAAAAAACCAAAAAACTAAAAGTGTTTTTTTTGTGGACTGACCGACTACACCGGCTAGCCTGATGAGGAACTGGTACAACGACGTCGTTCGTTCGCGGATGATGACCGACATGGGCTCGAGGTCATACTTGAAGAACAAGCCGGGTACGCCTTTGCCATGCTCAAACGATCGAGAATAGTCCGTGACGGCGTATTGAGAGGTGATCAGTTTCCGGCGGCTGGCGTCGATGTAGGTGGTGGGCACGACGCGGAGAAAGTATTGGAAAATGGTGAACGCTAAAGTGGTGTTAGATGTTTACTCTGGCACGAGGGAAAAGACGACTTGCGCTGTTCTGTTATTTCGTAGCTTTGATCAAGAGGTTGGGCGATGGCGGGGAAGAAGGGACCGAATGAAAACTCGTGCACGACGTGTGAAAGGTTCATCACTTGTAAACATTTTCTTTGTCAGCAGCCCGCGTATACTCCAAAAGAGCAACAAGACTCAGACTCACGATGATGATCGGTATGCTGAAAGCTCATATACCCATGACCGAGCGTTGTGATGTGCAAGTTTGCAGTCACCTTTTTCACCTCTACACTCCCGTAAATCCTACATGCGGGCCCATCTTGAACCTTGTCGTACGTTGGTCGGTAGGCAGTGTGTCCCTGGGACGTGCGGCGGTTGGACGAGGCGGAAGAGTCAAGGCCGAAGAGACGCTTGATACCCGAGAATGAGGATTGTTGGTTGGGTGTCCGGCGGCGAGAGGAGGAGATGATTTCAGAGGCAGAGGGCGTCGTTGAAGAAGGGTTGTTTCTGGTTCTTGTCAGCGCATGTCAAAAGGTGTGGAAAAGGTGTGGAAAAAGATGATTGAGATTTACTTTATAAAAGTGGCTGTTCCGACGTTAAAGTGGGTCTAACAAGACCGTCAGCTTTTGGGTTCGTTATTTCGAGTCTTGCTTGCAGGGAGAGATACAACTCACCCCATCTTTTGCGAAAGAGTTGCTCAAGTGTAATCGATCTCCAACAGCATCACGCAGATCGATCGTAAGGTCTGTTTTCCCAGTGTCAATATGTATATATATCAGAGACGAGTTTTGGGGCACAAGGGTACGAAGACTCACAGCGACATGGCATGGCCACAGTCAGATCCACATTCAGCTGAAGGTCTTTTTGTACCTCCGAATCCACTTGGAAAGCGTAATCCGGGGCGCCGTACAGATACTCGCCCAAATCGTTCTCGGGAGGATTTCAGCAAAATGATCGATGTCGATGGCGAACAAGGGGACGCAACTTACAAGAACAAGCAGGAATATGATCAGTCCAACCAGTGCTGTGAGGACACCGCCTCTTCTAGATTTTATCGTATACGTAGACTCGACCTATGAATTGTCTTATAACGTTTACCGGGCTGGGACTAGAAAGAGAAGACGCACCTTTGGAAAGGCATCAAAGCGCTTTATAGGCGCAATCTTGTCGAGTTCTTCGAGGAGGGACATGCCCTCGTTATCATGGCTGTGCTGGTTTGCAAAGTCTACGAGGTGTGGCTCGTACATGGCGTAGGTTGGGGGGGGGGAGTGAAGGGGAGATTGGCGGTGAGACGATGGGTTTCGGTAATCGTGTGCGTGCTCGCGACGCGGTTGCTGCGGCGGCCGAAAACCACGTGCAGAGTGACAAGACGCTGGCATAATACGTAGCATAGTTATATAAAATGTGCATATTCACTGGCTCAACTCCCCGGACGTTACTTGCATATCGATCGTCACCAAATTCAAATTGTCTAGCCGTTATGAGCTACCATCGCCAGACGCTGTGGCGTACTCACAGCCAACATAGTCGTGTAGCCATTCCTCTTGGGGATTGTTGTGACCGACGTAGCGGCTGCGTTTTACAAGTATAAACCTGTATGCCTTTACTTACAACATGACTGATGGGTTATCAGCCAGATACACTTACAACATGACTGATGGTTATCAGCCGGATAGTGTTGGGCAGTACTGATCGGCACTTACGATTTTCCATGATCTTGCCGTTGGGCTAGAGGGATGAGCGGTGGACATGGTTGTGGTGGACATACGAGGTGCAGGTTGTAGTACTGCCAATTGAGCGTTTGTTTATTGGCCAAGTGGCTTACCTTTAGGTTGCTATACTCTACGTCAATGCATCTTCTAATCCATAGCACAAAACACGTACTCTAGCGGTGCCCATCTTGCAGCTACAAACATGTGCAGAGTCTTTTCGTTGCGTCTGTTCTCAGGGAACCACCATTCTACCTGGTGGTCAGCGCAGAGTCGACTGGATCTACACGTACGGCCGTTGTAGTAATAGCAGTCGGAATGTTTCGTCTCGTGCAGTAAAAAGGCGTGGAAATAGACGTCCCACCGCTCGTCCCACCTGCGTTTGTCAGACATGTCCAGTGTGTAGAGTATGAAAGGTACACTTTGGGCGTGAAGTCACCGGGCGGAGGGATCGTCTGTCCTGCGGGAAGGGCCCTGCTTGATCTCTTTGAGGCGGAGGGCATACGAGGCTTGTTGTCCGTGCGGACCGAGGTCGCTGGTTTCTGCGTTGCGGTGCTGTGCATGGTGTTAGTGTGCAGATGGTGCAGATGGCCATGTTTATTGTGTGGACGGGATACATGGGCACGGACGTGCGAGAGATGTGCATCGACGGCGCTGTGGGGATGTGTGGCGCCGGACATCCCCGTGGCGACCGCCTATACCCTGCGCCACTCGACGAGCTGGATGGCGTCGCCGCTGCGTGGGCGGTGTCTGTGCGCTCTGATATACGCCCTGTGTGCGTTGCGCTGTAGCACGTGGGCACCTTGTACGAGCGTGGATGAGAGAGAGGGACGAGCGGCGCAGATGTCATGGGGCGGCCATGTCCGGGGCGGTGTTGTCTATCACCAGGATGCCAGTGTGTCCCGAGTCACCGCCGGACATGCGGATGCTCACCCTCCCCCTCCTCCTCGCCCTTCGYMTCCGAAAGACGACTCGCTGTTGTCGACCCTACCCGACTTTAGAGTGTTTGGGCGGCTCTTTGACATTATGTTTTTGCTCGCTGCAGCTACGACCGCACTTTACCGATACATCGTTTTGATAGCCAGCGCAGATGATATTGGTGATGTTTATACATAGACACATTAGATATATATATATCTCCATGCTATACGCTATGCATTATGCTCTTGCTAATCCTACATGTTCTCCTTGTACACCCCGCTTTTCTCGCACAGGCTGCTGCTCTGTCTCCCCCAACTGATCTTGTTCTTTCCTATCCGTTTCTGAATCTTTCTTATCCCTCACTTGATCTTCAACTTTTGACACTTCTGCTTCTGCCTCTGCCTCTGTATCGAAATCATCCGCCTCTGTATCGAAATCATCCGTCCCCCACTCTCCTTGACTATTATCTTCCGCTCCCACCACCCTCTCCGCCTCTTCACCACCGCCGCCACCGCCGCCGCCACCAGCATCCGCCTTTCCAGATCCGAGCCCAGAAACAGTGGTCTGCTGTTCATTGTCATCGTTCACCAATGACGACCTCATCCGTCGACGCCTCATACTTGCTGTGATGCCACGCTCCGTATCCTCCCGCGCCGCCGCCGCCGCCGCCGTTGTATGCAAGTGGTGCAAATGGGCACTCTGTGCGAGTTTACGGGACGAGACGGATGGTGGTGGTGGTGTTTGCCTCGGAGGCGGGAAAGATACTCTCACGTTTCTTGGGTTTGGGTTTGGGTTTGGGATATTGGCCGGGGAGGGGGAGGACGTCGGGGGAAGGTGTGAGAGTGGGGAAAACGTGAATTCGGAAGAAGAGACGGAGCGGTAAGAGGGAGGGACCTGGGGAAAGAT